>NW_025550512.1:0-99821 GCF_905237065.1 Salmo salar
CACTGCTGTTACTACCGTTACCGCTGCTACTACTAAAACCGCTACGCCGCTACTACTACTACTACCGCCACCGTTACCACCGTTACCGCTACCACTGTTGCTGCTACTACTACCGTTACCGCTGGATACACCATTGTTGCTACTACCGCTGCTGCCACCGATAACACCGCCGCCACCGCCGCCGCCACCGCACCACCGTGCTACACCGCTACGCCGCCGCCACCGCGCCGGCCGCTGCACCTCCGCCACCACCTGCCACCGCTACCGCCACCACCACCGCCGCCACCGCCACCGCCGCCACCGCCGCCGCCACCACCCGCCACCGCCGCTGCCACCGCTACCGCCACCACCACCGCCGCCAGCTGCTGCCACCGCCGCCGCCACCGCCGCCGCCGACCATCACTCCGCCACACCGCCGCCGCCACCGGCCGCCGCCACCACCGCTGCCACCACCACCGCTGCCACCACCGCCGCCACCGCTACCACCACCACCGCCACCGCCGCCACCACCACCGCTACCACCGCCGCCACCGCCACCGCCGCCGCCACCACCACCACCACCACCGCTACCACCGCCGCCACTCCCACCGCCACCGCTGCCACTACCACCGTTACCACCACCGCCACTACCACCGCCACCACCGCCGCTACCACCGCCGCCGCTGCCACCACCACACGCCGCCGCCGCCGCCTACTACTACCACCGCTACTACCGTTACCACTACCGCTGCCACCGCCGCCGCCACTGCCGCCGCCGCCGCCGCCACCACCGCGCCACCACTACCACCACCAACGCCGCCGCTACCGCTGCCGCTACCACCGCCGCCGCCGCCACCGCTGCCAGCGCCCCACACCACCACCGCCACCACCGTTAACACCACGCCACCGCCGCCGCCACCGCCGCCGCCACCACCATCACCACCGCCACCACCGCCGCTACCGCCACCGCCGCTGCCACACACCGTGCGCCACCGCCGCCAACCACCACCGCTACCACCGCTGCCACCGCTACCGGCCGCTAAGCTACTCGGCCGCTAACGCCACTGCGCGCTACCACTATCACGCCCGCCGCCACTAACCACCGCCACGCCGCCGCAAACCACTAACACGTACCATACCGTACCACCGCTGCCACTGTTACCAAACGCTACGCTACCGCTGCCACCGCCACCGCCGCTGCCACCACTACCACCGCTACCACCGTTACCACTACCGCCACTACCTACCACCACTACCGTTACACCGCTACCGCCGCTGCCACTACACCACCACCACCGTTACTACCACCGCTACCACCGCCGCCACCGTTACACAACCGCTACGCCGCTACCGCTACCGCCGCCGCCACCACACCACCGCTACCACCGTTACCACCACCGCCACCACCACCACCGTTACCGCTGCCGCCGCCGCCGCCGCCGCCACCACCACCGCCGCCACCACCACCGCCGCCACCGCCACCACCGCCGCCGCCACTACCACCACCGCCACCGCTGCGCCACCGCCGCCGCTGCCACTACCACCGCCGCCACTACCAGTACCACTACCACCGCTGCCACCGCCGCCGCCACCACCGCCGCCACACGCCGCCGCCACCGCCGCCACCACCGCCGACAAACCGCCACCACCGCTACCACCGCCGCCACCACCACCGCCGCCACCACCACCACTACCACCACCACCACCGCCGCCACCGCCGCCACCGCCGCCGCCACCACCGCCGCTGCCACCACCGCCGCCACCGCTGCCACCGCCACCGCCGCTGCCACTACCACACCGCTACCACCGTTACCGCTGCCGCCGCCGCTGCCGCCACCGCCATTTCCGCTACCACCGCTGCCACCGCCACCGCCGCTGCCACCACCGCTACCGCCACTACTCGCCACTACACTGCCACCGCCACCGCTGTTACCACCACCACCGCTACCACCGTTACCACTACCGCTACCACCGCCGCCACCGTACACACCGCCGCCACCATCACCACCGCGCTGCCACCGCTGCCGCCACCACCGCTACCGCTACCACCGCCACCACCGTTACCACCACCGCGGCCGCACCGCCGCTGTTGCCACCACTACGCCGCCACTACCACCACCACCGCCGCTGCCACCACCGCCGCCACCACCGCCGCCACCGCCACCGCCACCGCCACCACCGCTACCGCCACCACCGTTACCACCACCGCCACCGCTGCCACCGCCACCGCTGCCGCCACCACTACCACCGCTGCCACCACCACCACCACCGCTACCACCGCTACCACCGCCGCCACCACCACCACCGCCACCACCACCGCCACCGCCACCGCCACCGCCGCCGCCACCGCCGCCGCCACCACCACCGCTACCACCGTTACCACCACCGCTACCACCGCCGCCACCGTTACACCACCGCCACCACCGCTGCCACCACCGGCCGCCGCCACCATTACCACCGCCGCCACCGCCACCGCCACTACCACTACCACCGCTACCACCGTTACCACCACCGCCACCACCGCTGCCACCGTTACACAACCGCCACCGCCACCGCCGCCACCGCCGCTTCCACGCCACCGCCGCCGCCGCCACCACTACCACCGCTACCACCGTTACCACCACCGCCACGACCGCCGCCACCACCGCCACCGTTACTACCACTGCACTACCACCGCCGCCGTGCCACCGCTGCCACCACCACCGCCGCTACCACTACCGCCGCCGCCACCGCTACCACCACCACCGCCGCCACCGCTACCACCGCCGCCACCACCACACCGTTACCACCATCACCACCACCGCCACCACGTTACAACCACCTACCACCGCCGCTACTACACACCGTTACTACCACCGCTACCACTACCACCGTTACTACCACCGCCGCCGCTGCCGCCGCCGCCGCCACTACCACCACCGCCACCACACCACCGCACCACCGCCGCTGCCACCGCCACCGCCACCGCCACCGCGCCACCACCACCACCGCCGCCGCCGCCACCGCCGCCACCACCACCGCCACCACCACCGCCGCCGCCACCGCCACCACCACCACCGCCGCCACCGCTACCACCGCTGCTACTACTACTACCGTTACCACCACTACTACTACCGCTACCACTGTTACAACCACTGCTACTACCGCTGCTACTACTACTACTGTTACTACTACTGCTACTACTACTACTGTTACTACTACTGCTGCTGCTGCTGCTGCTGCTGCTGCTACTGCTACTGCTGCTACTACTACTGCTACTGCTGCTACTACTACTGCTGCTACTACTACCACTGCTACTACCGCTGCTGCCACCGCTACCGCTACCGCTACTGCTGCTACTACCACTGCTGCTACTACTACTACTACTACTGCTGCTACTAGGCCCAGTGGAGCTGCATTACACTAGATACCCTCCATCTCCACTGATCAGAACCTTGGTCCAGAGAGAGTGCCTGTATTAGTCAGGTTAGGTGTCTCTCCAGTCCAGTTACTGGATTAACAAGTCATTTTAGTGGGGCTTACCATAGACACAACAACGGAGACCTAACCAATACAGTACAGTATGTACCAGTACACTATGTACCAATACAGTACAGTATGTGTGTCTCAAATGGCACCCTATTCCTTGATAGTGCACTACTTTTGACCAGGACCCATAGGGCTCTGTTTAAAAGTAGTGCACTACATAGGGAAAATGGTGCCAGTTGAGATACAACCTGTGTCTTTTGTAATCTGGTGGCCTTTTCTAGTGGGGTTCTCGCGCATAGACTTTTCCTATATCTGACCTGTGGTCTGTGGTCTCAATGTGTTCCTAATTCTTGGACAGATGTAATTGTTGTACCGTTGGCTGAGCGTGGTCTGTTCTTGTACAGTATATGGCACATCTCATTAATTGTCCCACACACACCACCAGATACACACTCATGTCTCTGTATCAAATGATTTGTTATTGTTAGCCAGCCATATCACTTCAGATCCTAAACAAAATAGCTCATGTGATTAATGTCACGGCTGACACGATTCATCTTATCTGTGGCCTTTGTTGAGAAATAAACATGCATTTTTTGTGGGGTTCCAAGGATTAAATACATTGGACTCAAACTATGAATTTGTAGGACGAGAACACTCCTTTTCAGTTACAGGTTTGAAAAATGAGCCCCACATAAAGGCTCTAGACCTCGGGGAGAAAGATTCAAAACTATCATTATGCAGCTAGCACTAGTAATGAGCGGTGAATCTGAAAGGATTTTCCAAAAGTCTGATATTATTTTGTCCTAAGACTCTGTGAGTGAAAAACCCATGGGGGGGAACTTTGGAGACGGGCCCTGCGTTGATCTGTTGGAGAAACTGAGGGTCAACCAAGGTACGACCGACCAGTTTTCCCCCCTTGACGCATACAAGCATTTTGAGAAATTAAAACACTAAAAGGGAAAAACAAGTAATGCGAGCGTTTAAAAGCCAGTCCGTTCTCGTATAAAGAAAATAAAAGCACTGTACGAAGAGTAGTAAACCTGAGATAATGACCTGGGGATGCCAAAGCAATATTTCCCCCCCTTTTAATTGCGCTTGTATTCGCCCCTCACCGTTTCATGTTATGGAGGCCGAAAGTTTTTAAACTTTTCACAGCTGTGTGTGGAAGGGGACAGTGTCCTGAGGCAGTTGCAGGCCCCGGCTAAGGAGTCACCGTGCCAGCACCGAGGACTTGGATTCATTAAGCTGCTTTAGCAGTGCAAACATTACCTTAAATGGCAAGGCCATGTTCTGGCAAGGACTCTCTCACGCCTTGTTTCAATTATATGGGAATCAAACATTGCAGGTATGCTATGTGCAGTGTCTTTATTGAAAGGGGGGATGAGGGAGGGATGGAGGGGAGGGTGGGTGGGGGGTGTGGAGCCCTTGTGTGCCCCTCCCCTGAGAAAAAGCTAGGTTTGTTTCATTTATGCCGTTGTAAAAACAAAAGAAAGTGGCATTCTGGCAACCAGTTTTCGTGTACAGTAATAATCCGGGTTTCTGTTTTTCAGAGCTGTGCTAACTACCAGATGCCTTGTTTTATGGAGGGTTCCTGACTTTGATTTTATGTGGCATGTCAGACTTGTGAAACAGTCTGAAGAGATTAGGCTGTATTACATGTGTCAGTCCCCTGCCATGTATGTGCTTCATTATGGGACCAGGCCTGGTCCTGGTAGATCAGCCTCAGACATTCCTGGTCGTATTGTTCACAGCTCTAGTATCCTGCAGTGGCTATCTTCAGGTAGTGCCAACAACACAAGGCTCTGTATCTTAGTCACACTGCATCTACAGATGTAGGGTCTTAATTTGATCACTCTTTTCTTGCTGAGAAACTTGGTGTATTTGAGTTTTAAAAAGTCTTCTAAAGTTTGTAACTTCCACTTTGAAAAGTATCAACCTCTTCAAAAATGTCAATTTATTATAATTCACATTGCCTGTTGCTACAGGATTATTTCCCTGCTGTAGAAAACTGGCCCAAATTAAGATCCTACATCTGTATACCACTACAAATAAACAACCACACTGTGCCTACAGGCACTAACAGGAAGCAAGCAATATAACAAGTAGATGTTGATTGAAAAGGGGACTCTAACGACCCAAAATGGAGGCAGGAGTAGATCCCCGTAATATATTAATAAATGTATTGACACATATTCAGTCACAGTGGACTATAATAACACAGCGTCGGTCCTCTCCTACCTGCACTTGTGCCACTATCTTGCGTAATCACCAGAGCCGGCGCTCTCGGCTTTACGATTCACCGCCTGCACAGTCATCTCCCACTCTAACTAATACTCCACGACTGTGTTCATTTTATGTCGGCAAAGTGCAGCTTTGACACGGTGATGTAAAAGTTTATAGAGTGTCCTATCAGCTCTTTAGCCACATCACTTATACCCGTCCTGCCTCGTCGCCATCCCGACCAGGCATCCAAAATCAATACAATATTTTCCCCCGATAAATAATGTAAAAAGGTCTAAATGAACGCGTCGACAGTTGGCTGCAATTAGAGGTGCAGCCGCGCGGGGTTAGTGTGGTGACAGATGACAGTCGTCCCCCCCTCTTACAGATCAGCACAAAATGAAGATGTGGAGGAGAGCACTTTGTCACCGCCAAGGGGTTGCAACCTGGAAATGGCTTATAATGGAAAAAGGTTTTTTTCACACACACACACTATCTGCTGCTTCAAGCACTTTCTCTGGGCCGATGGGCGAGTCCGAATGGGTTCTCTATTTTCTTTATCTAAGCCTTTAATATCCTCCTGGGCAGCGGACGGCGACCGCGCCGTGCTGAGGTCAGGCCGGCTGGACAGGCAGACAGACGGAGCTACAGCAGAGAGAGATTTGGAGGCAGCAGAACATTCTATTGATCCTGGCCCCCCATTTGGTGGAAGTGATAAAGGTAGTGTTGTGAACGCTAAACTAAACTACAGAGAGATGGAAGGAGGGAGGGAGAATTAAATAGAAAAAGGGGGATACTGATAGTAACTGTTGCCCCACAGGGGGAGACTGTGTATTCTGGGTTTTCCAGACATTTTATCTGGCTCCTGTGGCTCCAAAACATATTGCCCATGAGGGGATTTTAAAACTCACCATTCAATGGCATTGGGAGATATTTGAGGAGGGAGATAAAAGTAAAGTACCGAGCAGTCCCAGATAACGAGTGAGGAGTACTTGTAGCGCCCCTCACGCAGCCAGCTGAATTCTAAAAACAGTAGGACGACGACAGAGCATAGGAAACAAGCTCTCTAACAGAGTTGGTCGGAACAGAGAAAGACGGTGGAATAGTGCCCCCTGTGAGTGTGTCACTGCAGAGTATCCCAGTGATGGAGAGGGCTCGGGGAAACATTTATATCCTCAAATCCACTTTATCGACCGCGCCCCTGTCAGGGAGGGTGGAGGGGACGAGGAGAGGAGTCTTCCACTGAATGTGGAACCTCTTTATGGTGATTGTTTTATCAGCGTATCTGTCCGTCCCCTGGGAACAGCTCTGCTCGGGGAGGAGAGAGAGGAGAGGAGGATGACCCTCATTTTCCGAAAGCAAAGTGTTCAGTATTGATCAGTGGGAATGTGCACGGCTGATGACATGGGTTAATTTACTGGACACAGGGAAAGTTCATTGTTTCCTGTCACTCCAAGACTCACTCATGATCTTTACAGCCCTGGTCACCCCCCTCGAAATGTCTCCCTCCTCCGCCACACAGTTCATCACAGAGGAGAGAGAGAGAGAGAGAGAGAGAGAGAGAGAGAGAGAGAAAGAGAGAGACCAATCCCTATACGCCATCCAAAGGGGAAAAGGACACCCTGCTTTTTTCCAAGCATGTTTGACGATGATCCACAGCACTTAGCTATTGGTACCAACAGACATAAGTAGAGACACACAAGACAATTAAAGCTAATATGGCTAACAACAAAACACCCAGTAGCTACTGTGGCACAGTGCAAATAATGATCTTCAACCCGGAATAGGTTGAACTAGTCCTACACATCAGGTAGCCCCTCACATGATCATTTACAACATCATTATCAATTCATAAGTAGGAAGAGAGGTGCATAATTAACAGTTAGCTGGCTTAAATAATTAATAAAGGTTTGTAAATGAGATTAAACACTATCATACCTAGATGCTCAGCTAACAGTCTTTATACAAATGAACATTTCACAGCCTATCACAACAAAATGTCGTCATGTAGTCTACTCAATCACAGTTGTGGAGAGTTGAACAGGGCTGTTTAACTGGCCTTATTCAAAACCAAAACACAATCAATACTAAATACATAACCGGTACTCACACGGCTGAAAATGACAGGGGTCAGAGGTGTTCGTCTGGGGGTGAAAGGTCAATTTAGTTACACCTAAAAGGTCAAAGCCATCTTGTGAGGCTCAATTATCTGACTTATTAGGGGCACGGCCTAACAACCCAACTAGACACACAGTAAACCAATACATTCATGGATCTGTCACTTGCTTTGTGTCAGGAAGATCAGAAACAAATGGTAAGAATTTGGCTAGTGATTCAATATGCATAAGTACATGTTTTTATAATTGTGGTTTGATCTTTGAGTAACAAAATACTTATGTATAATATATTTAGAACAATTGGATGGAATCAGGTGAATTTATCAGAATTTTTTGTTAACAGTAAATATTTGTAATATACTAAAATTACTACTAAAATTCTAGTTTTCTAGTGATTCATTTGAATATGTTGGCCCTAATTATTCATGCTAGATTGAGAGCAAGGTATATTTTATACTGCACATTTATGTCACTTGCAATATTTTCCTAAAAGGAAAATGTTTAATAAACATTCATATGTAAAAGCCCAAATTCCCTACTTTCTAGTTTTGAAAAGAAAAGTTATACAAAAGAATCATCTCTAATCTACACAGAAATTCAGAACAAAGGCAAACTAATGTTAATGTCAATTTAAAGAGGTGTCACTTGGCACAGTGCGTGTCGGGCTGGCATTCCATACATTTGCCATGTTTGTTTTAGATTGTTGGGTAGTCTTATTTATTTTGCCTGTTTTCTGGCGGTTTGGGGCTTCGTTGGCGGCTTGCGGGGAGCGGCTCGGCCTGGAAGATTCCGAGGTAATAAATCTGTGAGGTGTCATCTCTCTCCCCTCCCCTTTCCTCAGTGTCTCCGAGTAGCTACGCCACTTCTGATTAGCAGGGCCCTCCCCTCCTGGAAACCTAGCAGACAGGAACAAACTGATTACTGCCCATCTTGAGGGGATTGAAGACACCGAACAGGAGGATTAAATTAATATATTAACAGCAGCTCCCTCACATTCACTCCTCTCACTATCAATTCCCTGTTTAGTTATTTTTTATTTTGGGATGGGAAAAAAAAGTGGCATATTTTATAATGTTTCTAAAATAAATAACGGTTAACGTTTCCCCCCGTCGTTTCACGAAGGTGCGGTATCTGTCATCGGTGATAGGTGAAGAGGAGACGGGGAGTCTTTGAAGTTTTCAGACATAAAAGGCGCAAATAAACGCAAATGTATCCTTTCAGCTACTCACATGGAATTAGGGAAGGGGATGGAAGTTGGCCTCCACACAGCAGCCACACCCAATCACTCTGA
This sequence comes from Salmo salar, assembly GCF_905237065.1. Lineage (NCBI taxonomy): Eukaryota > Metazoa > Chordata > Actinopteri > Salmoniformes > Salmonidae > Salmo > Salmo salar. The sequence continues at coordinate 9,079 of NW_025550512.1, forward strand.
CGGCGGAAAAGAGTTCAGTGTCTCCGCTCTACTGGGACCGAAGTTAGGGCATTAAGTGGGAAAGGAGGGAAAAGTCTTTCATCTGCCTCAGCTACTTCTCACCCGTTTTTTTTTTTAACAATGAACAATGCTGAAACAAAACAAAGACAAAACTGGCAAAGAGAGCGAGAGAAGTTTTGCCACCTTCGCGAATCGATACGACAGAACGGGAGAAGTTTGAGATTGTTCCGAAAAAGTGGGGATGATGTCGACTGACTGGCTGTGCGATATCTTCACTGTATAAAAAAAAATAGAATAGAATAGAATGATCCTATATGGATCATTTACAAGGGTAGGAGTAATAGTACTCCTATGAACCGCTGAACTGCCTCAACTCAGGGTAGAGAATCACACAGAGACAGTTATCAGAAGTGGTGGAGACGAGAGAGGCCCTATAGACCACACATCATTATTTCAAGCGACGCACTTCACTAAATGATCTCTAACAGCCAAAAGAGAAATAGAGGATGTAGAGATTCTAAAGAACCAGAGATTTAAAAATGAACGGTCAAAAGGAAAGGATTTGTCTTTCGTGTTCCTCCAACTTGTGAGCAGAAAGGAGCACTCTTACGTAAAGAGTTTAGGAGACAAATTGCTTTTAGGACAAAGTGTTGGTGAGAATGAAAAAAAAACAACGGGTGAATATTTAATAGGTGGCCACAGTCTCCTCACAAACAAATCAATATGGTGATGCAGAATGAACGGTGGGAGGAAGGACTGACGCAGGCAGTAGTGGCATATAGAGGCAGGAGAGGAGGGGTACTAGTCAGCCGTACTCCTTCAGTTTAGGAACATCCTGACATTTGGGAAGGTTAAGGGATTGTAACTGTCTGTCTGTGTCAATCACCTGGCTCAAAGGTCACACCCAGTCTATTTTTCATTAATTATACCCTCAAAATGTCTCCAGGATGCAGTCTGGGTGGACACTGCTGTAACACACTCCTCCCCCCAGAGAGAAGGTTGTGGTCTCACAAGGTCTCAAGTTCTCACTAGCTAAATGGAAAGAGGATCAATTATTTTGCCAATCTGTACTAATTTGTGACCATGGCATGAATAGCATCCTCAAACAATGCATCTAAAATTGCTCAATTTGACCATGCTGCTGTCAAGTCAAGAGGTAGCCTAAGAGGTTCGTTTGAGGTAGCCTAACTGCCGTATTATTTTACTATTTGAGAAGAGGTCTTTGATGTCTTCAATGAGGACAGGAAACATTTCGCTTGTTCATTTCCCATGACGCTGACCTCTGACCTGTTCCAGATTACTAAATGCTTTTCTTGTTACACCTCTAGGAGAAACAAGACTTTACACAACAACAATGGGTCTCTTCCACTCTGGGGCACGATCGCGAGCACACGACTCGACCTGAAGTGGAACAATGGTGTGTCGGTGCACTCAGAGCAGGATGCTGCTCCGCTGTGACAGACCCACCCCTAAAGTAGAGCAGTGGTCTCTTCTGAGGCCCATGAAATAGTAATACCATCCCACTTCAGTCTCCCTGTGAGAGGGGGGGAGGCGGGAGGGGGGGGGGGTCCATTGTCACCGTCCCCCAATATCCCAGAGACTCTAATGGGCAAGACAATAGGGCTGGGCCTAAAAAGGCTTCCCCATGAAAATTTGATCAGTGACTTTGTCTCTCTCGCCTCTCTCCATGTGTGACGGTGTGCGTGTTAAACGACTACAGGGACAAGTAGCCAGCAGCACTCAGAACCCATCTCCCATCCCTCCATCCCCTCCTTTGTTATTCCTTTAGTTCCTTCCTTCATTCATTTCCCAGATCTCATTCTTCGGAGAGTCCTTCCTCTTTCCCCAGGTGTGTCGCTCCCAACCTTCCACAGGACTGCACAGGGAACTGGCTGGAAAATGTTCAGGGCAAATTGGATTAACACCGCAAGACCCCAGGATGGGGCACTTAACACACAGATGCACTTCAGGGAGCTCAGTCAGCCCTCAGAATGATTTGTGACTGAACAAAGAACAGGAGAGAAAGGAGAGAAGAGTCTGGGCAAAGACCACAGAGGTGGTGTAATATGTTCTTTACCGGCAGAGCCATCACCACCAGCCCAAAGTTATCATACTGGAAAAGGCAAAGCGCCCTGAGCACTGGTGGTGTGTTTAGAAGTGTCCGGAAGTGCTTTTGTCTCTCGACTGTGGCTGGTGGGGGCAAATAATGTTTTTGCGTCCGGTCGGCAAAGCTTTCATGTGCTTGCTGATAAAGTCTTGTCCGAATAAAAGAATTGCCTCTGAATTTTAAAGTAATCAAAAAAGTAATACATTTTTTCAAAAGTATCTGTAATCTGATTACAATATTTCTGCTGATAAAGTAACTGATTACAGTTAGTTTTTTTGTAATCTGATTACATGCAATCAGTTACCCCTCAATCATGCATGTGATATACATGCGTTCATTCATACAGTATCAATGGAACCCATGAAATGCACTACCACTGCTCAAAGCCACCTCTTCCCTGACGTCTCCAAGGGAGAAAATGTGTGGTGTGACAGTTATTTATTGGTGAGCTTATTCACTTTACTGCCTCTCCCACCACAAGACTACATCAGCTGCAATACGGCATCTTAGACGACATCGATTCAAATGAACATCAATGCCAGCTGGGATCTGAGGGCCACGGCGTGTGACGATACAGCAAACTAGGGTTACGTCCCAAGTGGCACCCCTTTCCCTAAATAGTGCACTACTTTTGACCCGGGCCCTAGGGCTCTGGTCAAAAGTAGTGCACTAAATAGGGAATAAGGTGCAATTCAGGCCTCAGAGGGTTTCAAATGAGTATTAGGTCTGGGTGGTACATCTCTACATACTGCAGAAAGACCTGTGTTTATATTACTAAAATAATAAAATATCCAGCCCATCTGTTTTTTTGGGGGTTTGTTTTTTGGGATCCTCTGATAATTACCCTCCAAACACTTGTTGTTGTTCTTGTCAACAACTTTCATATTTGCTATGATTTCCTTCTGGACCAGCGAGTGCCACAAATCGATTGGAGAGGTTAATATATTGGCATGAAAACCACGTTGAGTTACAGCAGGAAAGCCTGACCCCAATAAACCTCGAATAAATTCCTGTATTATGCAGCTGTGGCCTGCTGCAACGGAGAGATTCCAGTGGAGAGCTAGCTCATTATGAACCTGTGTGTGTGTGTGTGTCATATATTTTGATTAGGTTTTTATTACTATTCTTAAAATTTCAATAAAGTATTAAAAAAAAATGCTTGCTGTGCCCACACGTCCTTGATCAGTAACATATTATAAAATCTGGAAGGGCAAAGGGCCGAGTAAAAGTTTTTCAAAAGTATAAAAAGTCGAATGATGATTTATAAGCGGAGGCTCAATGCACACCATTGATGAGGTACAGTCTAAATGTATGCACATATTATTTTAGTAAGAAGTTTCATTTAACCGCTCTCTTGTCCTCGGCACTATTTTAACTCCTCGTTTATTGCCCTTCTACTCAGTATTTCTCAGGAAATAAAACTCCCCAGTAAACGTTATGACAGAGCCATATTGGTTTCATTTAGTTTCATTTGTTCATTTATTTCACAGCAGCAGCGATGTTCTACCATGGATTACCCCTCTATACGCTTTTAATTGTTTCTTCACGGTCCGTGTGGAAATAACGTACGGAGGTGAGGTTTCTTTTTATAGATCTCACGCTAATTAGGGACGGGGCAATTATTCACGGGGGTATCACGCCTGACAGGTCGCAAACAATGACATTACGTTGGGGAAACGCTTCAGCCGATCGATACCGTAGAACAACCAAATGAAGTCAAAGGATCGGGGAAACAAAGTTTTCCCTAAACGCAGAGCTAGAGACAGTCTACTCTACAGAGGCCAGGTGTCAAGAGAGACGACACACTCCGCACACTTAACAGGCCTGAGTTCCTCCTCCCTCTCTGGGGCTCTCATCACATGGAGGAGTGATATTCCGTAGGGGTGGAGGGGAGGGAAGGAACTCTGTACTGTTCCATAGGAATGGGTTTATGGAAATGGGGGTTAACCGGAGCGCCGGGAACGTCCTCTGATAGAGAATCTATGAGGCGCTGACATGGCGAGGGTGAACCTGTGTTACATGAGAGGGGGTCACCGTGCGCCCTAATCACGGACGTGACATGACATGCTGTAGGTTGGCCCCTCCGTGTTAAATATTTATGTCAGCTCTGACTGCCGTGCCGCTGCTGCCTTGATGGCTGTCAGATGATCTTGACTCCTCTCTCTCCCTCTCTCCCCAATGCTCACCATTAAAAATGCAATAGAAATTCAAAGGAGAGCAAAAAGGCTGGTTTTATTTCTGACAACAAGCAGGTGCAGTGCTAGAGGAGTTGGGAGATTGACGTATTCCTATATGATGTACAGTAGGTTCTATGTGTGTCAGCACAGATGTAGTTAGGGACTGCTGAATCTCATTCATACATTTAGCCTAAAGCAGGAGCAGTGTCGAGCCCTATGCTGTTCCCCCATCCATGCCATTAAAAAAAAAAGAGCGCGCGATCCCATTACTGCCATCTACATAAAACTAGGGTCACTCAGCAGTTTGATTTGGGGCCAATCAGGATCACCGGAGAGAGGAGACACATCCCCACCACCCAACGACTCTGACAAGTGACGACCCCCAATGATGGGTGTCAAAGATATTCTAATGAATGTCAGAATACATTTCAGAGGGCCGTGCTTCCGCCCCTGCACAAACCACTGGAGTGACCCTCCTTATGGGGCTGCCAAGCCCCCTTTTCACCCCCCTCCAACCCCTCCACCCCACCATGTTCTAGCGGTTTAGAAGATTAATCAATGTCAACGTCTGCTCCCCTTTCCCTTTTGAAGCCAATAAAAAGGAACTAGACTGTCTGGCCATGCCCAACAGAAAATCACTTTGTTCAGTCGCACGGCCGTCTCGGCCCGCCCGCCCCGCTTGTCAAAGCCAAGCGGAAGGGGGGAGGTTGCCTTGCCGGGCCGTAGCCTGAGTCGGAGACTGCCTTCCCTTCCGGAAAGCAGCTCTCAGCTCCAGCTTCGCCCCTGCTTGACCTTTGATATTTGACCAGTCGGGTTGCAAGACACTTGCTCTTTCGAGCTGAAATGTCACTGGGGCATCTTGTCAGCTCTCAGACACCTCGGCCTGACAAGCGATTTTTACTTCTGTGTGCTACAAGGCAGAAAATACAAGGCCATGGCCTTGACGTGAGGCGCACACCAGACTGTCAGATGCGGTAGTCACATTACTGAGTTTCTGCAGACAAAGAAAGAGATGGCTGGACTGGGGCAGAAGTCCCAGTGCTAAGTCACAGTGACTGATCATTATATTCAGTTAGGATGAGCCACAACACAGACAGATAGGCTACGTGGTGGGATCATTGATAAGATGCTGATATGGATACCAACGTACGTATACAGTGCCCATTCAGGATTACAGATCATCCTGAATAACGATGAGTGAGAAAGCTAGACGCAGAAATATCATACCCCCAAGACATACTAACCTTCTCACTCATCATTATTCATGATTCATTCAGGATTATCCGTAATCATTGTAGCATCCACATTAATGTAGAAGTGTTTAGAAACATATTCTATTCCTATTTACAATAAAAGTAACACCAAAATGACACAATACATTATTTACCATTCATTTTTATTGGGCACCAAATAATCTAAAACACAACCAAAACAAACAGCAAATGTATCCAACAAGTTTGTACAGTCTCGAGCTTTACATAGTCATTGCGTGCTAGGAATATAGGACCAAATACTACACTTTTTACTACTTTAATACAGATAAAGTGAATTTGCCCCAATACTTTTGGTCTCCTACAGTTGAAGTCAGAAGTTTACATACACCTTAGCCAAATTCATTTAAAAACTCAGTTTTTCACAATTCCTGACATTTAATCCTCGTAAAAATTCCATGTTTAGGTCAGTTAGGATCACTACTTTATTTTAATGTGAAATGTCAGAATAATAGTAGAGAGAATGATTTATTTCAGCTTTTACTTCTTTCATCACATTCCCAGTGGGTCAGAAGTTTACATACACTCAATAAGTATTTGGTTGCATTGCCTTTAAATTTCTTAACTTGGGTCAAACGTTTCAGGTAGCTTTCCACAAGCTTCCCACAATAAGTTGGGTGAATTTTGGCCCATTCCTCCTGACAGAGCTGGTGTAACGGAGTCAAGTTTGTAGGCCTCCTTGCTCGCACAAGCTTTTTCAGTTCTGCCCACACATTTTCTATGGGATTGAGGTCAGGGGATTTGTGATGGCCACTCCAATACCTTGACTTTGTTGTCCTTAAGCCATTTGCCACAACTTTGGAAGTATGCTTGGGGTCATTGTCCATTTGGAAGACCCATTTGCGACCAAGCTTTAACTTCCTGACTGATGTCTTGAGATGTTGCTTCAATATATTCACATAATTTTCTTTCCTCATGATGCCATCTAGTTTGTGAAGTGCACCAGTCCCTCCTGCAGCAAAGCACCCCCACAACATGATGCTGCCATCTCCGTGCTTCACAGTTGGTGTGGTGTTCTTCGGCTTGCAAGCTTCCCCCTTTCCTCCAAACATAACAATGGTCATTATGGCCAAACAGTTCTATTTTTGTTTCATCAGTCCAGAGGACATTTCTCCAAAAAGTAAGATCTTTGTCCCCATGTGCAGTTGCAAACTGTAGTCTGGCTTTTTTATGGCGGTTTTGGAGCAGTGGCTTCTTCCTTGCTGAGCGGCCTTTCAGGTTATGTCGATATAGGACACGTTTTGATATAGATACTTTTGTACCTGTTTCCTCCAGCATCTTCACAAGGTCCTTTGCTGTTGTTCTGGGATTGATTTGCACTTTTCGCACCAAAGTACGCTCATCTCTAGGAGACAGAACGCGTCTCCTTCCTGAGCGGTAGGACGGCTACGTGGTCCCATATTGTTTATACTTGCGTACTATTGTTTGTACAGATGAACGTGGTACCTTCAGGCATTTGGAAATTGCTCCCAAGGATGAACCAGACTTGTGGAGCTCTACAATTTTTTTTCTGAGGTCTTGGCTGATTTCTTTAGATTTTCTCATGATGTCAAGCAAAGAGGCACTGAGTTTGAAGGTAGACCTTGAAATACATCCACAGGTACACCTCCAATTGACTCAAATTATGTCAATAAGCCTATCAGAAGCTTCTAAAGCCATGACATCATTTCTGGAATTTTCCAAGCTGTTTAATGGCACAGTCAACTTAGTGTATGTAAACTTCTGACCCACTGGAATTGTGATACAGTGAATTATAAGTGAAATAATCTGTCTGTAAACAATTGTTGGAAAAATGACTTGTGTCATGCACAAAGTAGATGTCCTAACTCGACTTGCCAAAACTATAGTATGTTAACAAGAAATTTGTGGAGTGGTTGAAAAACGAGTTTTAATGACTCCAACCTAATTGTATGTAAACTTCTGACTTCAACTATATGTACAAAAAGTGCTGTAATTTCTAAACGGTTCACCCGATATGGATGAAAATACCCTCAAATTAAAGCTGAGTCTGCACTTTAATAGTCATGGTTTGAGTTCAATTCCAAACTTTTGAAGTATACAGTCAAAATAATACAAAATGCAGAGGGCACTGTATACCATGTATAGGCATGCTGAAAACAACCTTTACGGTTTGGTAGACAAGTTGAAATAAACAGATAAAATGGGACGGACTGTTGCGGACATTGGTTCAGGTCAACTGATAAAATGCTACTTATCATTACTGATATTTATAACATTGAACCTGTACTGTAGTTCTCAGATTCTAAGGTCAACATGTTCTTCATACAATATCAACTTGTCTCCTGAGAACCAAGAGGGAACTCTTCTCTTTTTTGGTATCATTCTCTTTCCTATTTATCTGAGCTTCCCCACACCTATCCAGCCCCTTCCCTTATTTATTTTGGCCCTTCTTCCTCTAAAATCAGCATGTTCCCCCTGTTAAGAGTGAGGGGGGGCAGACCAGACCCCCGATTTGACCGCGAGTGACATTGGGCGGTGCGGTGGTGTAGCTAAGGGAGGGGTTGTCAGGGAGGTGAAAGAAGCAGCAGTCACATCATTTCTGGTTTGCGGGGTGGCAACCTGCTCAAAGTTTGCAACTAAATGCTTGTCTTCAGTGGAGCTGACAAGGGAGAAGTGGGGAGCTCAGTGAACCATGGCCGGGCCTGCCAGGAAATGACAGGAATCATTGGCATACATTTCAACCAGCCTGCGCTACCCTATTAAAGTGCCACGTCCCCGCTTTAAAACAGACAGGGAGGAATCCGGCTTTGATAGATAGAGACTAAAATGGCTTATTGATTTTTCTTACCCACTTCTTCTTCCCTTTTCTTTGTTAAGAACTTTGGGGGAAATTACAACCGCCCCAAACGTATCAGTGTCTTTTTAGAATTACGGGAAATGTAAAAAAATGTTTTATTTTTTACATAAAATCAGCAGATGTGTTTATTATTGGTCTTTGAACTGTAAATGAATGAGTAAAATAAGAATATCTCCCATTCAATCATCCAGTACAACCAACAGGTTAGGCACTGCAACTAAAGGCCTTTAATACAATAAGTCATGGATTCTGCAGTACATAACTATAGGCCTGGGTTGCACTTTCTGATCAATTATTTTGACGATTGCTTAAATAATATAACGTACAAGGCTTTCAAACGGTACCCTATTCCATAAATGTTTATTTAAAGAGTATTTCATTTTTCCAGGTCTTTTCAAGTTGCGGATTTCCTCCTCTGAAAACATGTGCTGATAGTGTTTTAGGTGTAACCATTATGGTTCAAGGTGTGTGGTAATGGGCCTATAAGCAGTTTAGAGACCTACTCCCAGAACAGGAGGATCGGGGTCCAAGTGGAGGAGCAGACAGGAAGGATCCTGACAACGAGAGAAATGCTGCAGGAATTTGATTTCCACAGCTTTAGGTGATTGGATTAACTTAAGAGAAGGAGATGAATGTGAGTATAAAAACTTTATGAAATACTGATATGGTTCATAGTGGAACTCACTGTACTGTAGGTGTCTAAAGACTCCCGTCGACTGCCTTAGCAGTAGGCTACATACAGCACATACAACGGAGCAATCTTCTTTAAAATGACATTTTCATGGGTATCGCTGGAACTTTTTAAAAAGAACAGTTTGATTAAATGAGATGCGTTTGCTTGGTAAATATTGCATTGTTTGCAGAGATAATCATATTAATATAATTATATCTCAACATTGCCCAAGGCCAGTGCTTAATTCAGTGTCAAAGGGCCTGTGTCTCGCTGCAGGGCTGGTTTTTAATCAGACAAATCCTCATACTTATATCAGCCACCTCAAATCGGGGACAAAATACATCATGCATCCTGTCATTTTCAGCCCAATTTGTCCCTTAATGAATGAATAGCCCTGACTTAATCTCTCTAGTAAAAAATTAAAGCCAACTAAAGCTCAATTCAATGCGGTTGTCTACACTTCTTCTCAGCAGTACCAGCCTCCCCAATCAAAGGAATTAGCCTATTCGCCGAGCGGAGGCGTTGGCAAGGTCCTAACAGCCTTGTCAAACGCTTTGTGCGACGCAGAATAGAGACCATGCTCTGGTCCATCAGTTTCATAAGGCCTCCATTATGGTCCAGTTGAGTGTGTTGAGACGCCCGTTCTAACAGGGGGGATATGGGACTGCTGCCTGGGTCCATCTATCCCAACCAACCGCTTCCCGTACAAATATCATATCACAACCCCAGTCAGACAAATGTGGTGTAAAACACAATGATCTACTGTCCTGGACGGGTCCCACTTCTTCACTTCTCATCTATCATTCAATCCTATCTGATTAGGGTCTATTTTGTCGTTTGAGACGAGGATGAGGGAGCTGCTGAATATCACTTCCTCACAATATCACTTCTTCCTCTGAATGGTACAAAAGCGATGGTCTCATTTTCCTCTGTCAGCGGTGAGGCAGATTGGATGTGAGGTTTAGGAAGATAAATGGGCAGCGTCCCGCCGGGCGGAGCACTCACACACTATCTGTGAAGGCACAGTATCCCTCCACCCTGGGGAATCTGTCACTAGAGGGGAACATTTGGGTTCTATTTACATTGAATAAGTCCTATTTGGGTATGTCCGTATGTGTTAGGAATATAGCATTACAGGGTGGAATATGTTGAAATAGGATTATTTGAAGGCTAACTAAATCTAGCCAAATCCTTTTTGGAACACATTTCTACATTGTTAATGGGTATTCTTTAAGCGTTGTTGATACCCTTATTTTTTCTATTCCGATTTTTATAATTCTCTCTATAATTTGTCTGTATGTAAAGCAGCACAGAAAATGACGCACCAAATCTAGGTGTATATAACAACATTATGGAGTTATTTGATTAAACTCAACACTTCACTAAATAACTATGAATCAGCGTAAGTAAACAAATGCCAGTAATTTATCAACAACTGTCCATACACCATTTTTGAAAACAACACCTTTAAAACCCAAGTGTAGGAGGTATACGCTGTTGTTTTTCCCTTCCGTTAAGCATAGGTGATTTTCCTCTCCGAGTGTGATGGGGAATGCTGCATTTCATTTTGCGGGGGGGGGCAATCTTAGCCGTTCGTCAGACTCTGGGGCTGACGGAAAGGGAATGTGTTTGTATGTGGCGTGGGGGCCTCTCTCACTAACAGCCCTGGCGGCCCTACGGCAGTCCTAGTGACAGCGTTCTGTCTCTCAGTCACACTCCACTGGGTCCTGCTGACACTCAACTGTCAAGCCGGCAGGCCTCAACCACGACCCTAACATGCTCTGCCAGCACCACCCAATTAACTTGCTTTCACTTGGCATCGGCAAAGAGCTTCATAATAGGTGGTCAAGGTGCAGCGTGTCTCGCGGCTCGCCCCGACTGACTACTTCTCATCTCCTCTACACACAGAGACTTAACGCTCTCTCTCTCTCTCCTCTCTCTCTCTCTCTCTCTCTCTCTCTCTCTCTCAATGCCTTCCCTCTTCCCCCCCTCTCCTTCTCTCTCCCCCTCTCTCAACTGCCTTCACTCTCTCCCCCTCTTTCTCTCCCCTCTCTCTCAATATCTTCACTCTCCCCCCTTTCTCTCTCCCCTCTCTCAATGCCTTCACTCTCCCCCCTCACTCTCCCCCTCTCTCAATGCCTTCACTCTCCCCCCTCTCATCTCTCCCCTCTCTCAATGCCTTCCCTCTCCCTCCTCTCTCTCAATTTAAGGGCTTGTATTGGCATGGGAAACATATGTTTATATTGCCAAAGCAAGTGAATTAGATTAGCAAACAAAAGTGAAATAAATAACAAAAAATACAGCAACATCCCTCCCCCTCCCTCCCCCCCTCCCTCCGTGGGTCTGGCAGGGCTCCCTTGGCTGCCTCAGCCAGCTGACTGCCCTGTGACAGCAGGAGGCATTGATCCACACAGTGGATATGCTGGGGCACAAACATCCCTTATATGGAACCTATGTGCAATCAGTTAGACTCTGTAAACTGTTCATTGCACAGGACTGAACCTCCCCACTATCATTCGCCTAACCTAAACCTGTGTTTTGTGTGTGTGTGTGTGTGTGTGTGTGTGTGTGTGTGTGTGTGTGTGTGTGTGTGTGTGTGTGTGTATAAGCGTGTGTGTGGTGTGAATCTGTGTCTTTGTGAGAACATGTGTGCGCCTGTGTGTGTTTAAGGCAATCCCTCTCTCTGTTAGAGATTCAGTAAGTTGGAGACAAACACTGCCCACAGCCGAGGAGAGGAGAGATAGCTACTTGACCCCGACAGCCGCCGGGCAGCCAGGGAGGAGTGTCTATAGCGTGTCAGCCTCTCAGGCTCCACTTCCTCTCCATGTCAGCAGTTTCCTATTTTTTCCCCAGTGCCCGGCCCAAACTTTGAAAACATCCAACCTTAATAGGACTGGGTGGCGAGAGGCTGCTCTTCCATCGATCAAACTGTGATCCCGAGGTGTCAACCCAGCCCAGCTCCGACAGAAAGTCTCCAAACGAACACCTAGTATAGGCTACACTGGTAATGCTTCCTATTCCATCACCAAGCACATTCTCCTGATCGATTGAGCCGCTCTCAGTCTCACTACATACAGTCTTTTTCTCCCTGGTCTGCCTGCTTGATTTCAGCTCAGAGAACACAGTGTTGGTAGTCCAGTGGCTTGACTGACAAGAACCACGCTGCTATTATCTTGTTGACCAATTACGGCAGGCGTGGATGGAATAGGGAATTAAATATAATAGGTTTACGTGGGGATCACTGGGACAAGCTGAATTATTACAGAAATATCTCAATATGATCTATGCCTTCATTGTGATGAACAAGCCAACAATGCAGATTCTCTATTCTGTAACCTATAGATCACGGTCCTAACTGCAGCAATATTGTGGCTAGTAGTTCCCAGTATTTTCCCTACCTGGATGTGGTTTGACCCCCACCCAAATACTCTTCCCCAAACTCAAACTAGAAAATACAGAAATAAATATAAACAGGAGGTCTAAATAAGTTCCCGCAAGACAATACATTCTCCCATCACTCTTCAGCCGTTCTTCACTCCGACAAAAGAATAAAGTCAAATCCGTGGCTGCGGTGCCTGTGGCGGCCAAAGCAGGGAACAGTATTGATCTGGGGGGGTATTGACCATTCGCCAGGCACAGCAGCTTGCAACTTCATAAGCTATAGTAGTAGTGCGCTGTGGAGAAATAACATCTCCCCCTCTGATTAAACAAGAGGGCCTAGCCAATAGTTTAGATGGGTAAGTCAGAAGGCAAGCGGTGAAATCTGGTGTTGAGTGTAAGTTGATTAAACTGTGCACGGTATGGCAGTAACTTCCGTCAGCAATAACGGCGATACACAGTAAAATGAATGGCAGAATAACATGCGCATGTGTTTGATCATATAGTCACTGAACAAGTGAAAACATGACGTCTAATTGAATGATTCAGTCATCGCCGGAAGAAATGCTGCAAAATAAATGCATTTATATTCCAGAAATATCAAAATATTACGTGTTATTGATCAAAGTACATATACGATATGAAAACTATTATTATTTTATTTATCTACAGTACATAGGCGGTTACACAAAGCATCAAAGCTCTTTCAAAACACAATTTAATTGTTCAGTAAAAACAAACACATTTGGTGAAACCTCAGTATATTTCATTACAAACAGCAATGACCGGTAAGAAAGCGGCAGCTCCCATTGGATCGACAGTACAACCACACTGAAAGGGTGGCGGCGAAAGAGAAGCCCACGTTAGAGAGCTGACCTGCTGCTGGCGAGGCCTTCTGTCTTTATTATCATTATTATAATAATAATAATAATTATGCATGGGGGGGCAGTATGCCGGAGAGAGGTGGATGGAGGGAGACTACCCACTCCACCCTGTGTTTTTGGAGCAGCAGTAGGGAGTGAGTGTTGCTGGTGGTCCTGGACTGGTCTGGTCTGGGGACCAGTCAGGGCCTATTTTTGGCCTGTGTGTGGAGTGGTAATGGCTAATGGCTGCCAGTCAGGGCAGTTTGTCATTCAAATTGTAGGAAATTATACCGTGAGGTGAGAGCTCTTTAAAAATCTACTGCCCACTCCAGCTACGTTGCAGACTTCCAAAGAACCAGTTGATTTTTTCTCTCTCTCACTTTCTCTCTGCAGCTCTGTTCTAAGATGGCTACACTTGCCCCTCTAACCATTATTGAGTCAACAAACCAGTCGACAGTCAGTCCTTTTGGAAGACGTCCCAGTGGTTTCCTGACTGAAGCCAGCAGGGGCCTGGTACACATGTAACACACACACACACCAGCCAGCCCGCCCCAAGGACACCTCATGCGGTTTCACAGCTAGTTGTCCACAGAAAAGAGTTATTTGAAGTTCTAACAGTTCATTATAACATCAGCTCCAGAAACAGGAAAATACTGACAAAATATTAATAACACTTAATCATTTCCTTTAGCAAATGATTTCTTTGTAGGTCTGTTGAAACAGTAACCAGAGTAATGAATCAGGTTAGGCACTGGCTGAGTGTCCGGTACCAGGCATCATCAGAGCGTGCACACACCCACACACACACACACAGAGAATATGAAAGACGCTCAACCAGCTTTGGCTCCTTTCGCTGACTCTCAAACCTGAAATAGAGCATGTGCATCCTCTTTAAAACTGTGCTGAGATATTAATAAATGTGACCAGAAGAGAAATGTTAGGTTTCTCTTTGTCCTCTGGAAATATATCGCCGTTTCATATTTCTCCAGGGTCAATCTTTGCCTTGGCTTGTTTCTTTACAGTAAAATGTCCATTCTCAGGAGCTGCCATTTAGAAAGAGATGAGTATTTTTGCTTAAAGGAAAAAAAAATGTATTTTGAAAAGTCGGGCCTTGTAGTAATAGAGATCTAGCCCCAGGAGACAAGACAAGGAAAAGACTTGTTATTCATCTGAGGAGGTTGTGGTTTGAGGAATGGTGAACGAAAAAGTAAAGTGGAGTTCATGTGTGTTTGGTTGTCATTGAAGCAAAAATGTATGCCCGACCAGGAAAGATACCGAATAGACTTAACAATAACAGTACAGTTGTGTAACAGATGTTTACAAAAAAGAAGAAAAAAAAAGGATAAATACAGTTAAAGTCATATCGCGGTTTGGCGCAGAGTGTTCAGAGCCACCCGGCAGACAGGAAAAAAGCAACAGCACGGCAGTCGTGGAAAGGAATTAGGTTAAGAGAACGGAGAGAAAGAAAAAAATGAGAAATGAGTATTTTAATGCCTCTTGTCACCACGTGATGTCCTCAGTAGGGACAAAACGTGACCGGTAGAAACAGGAGAACGACTTTTAGAAAATCCCCCCTCGCTGAAACAACCAGACAACCCTGGGACATATCCTGGGTTATTCCAACTGAAACACGTATAAATCTGTTGGGTTCCCGTCCAAGTCCCGGCTCTGAACCCTTCCCAGACCACGGCTCCCCCAGGACCAGGGGCCAACGAGTACAGTACACGCACACACACCAGGGACAGCAGACAGGGCCCAGGCCCTTGACCCAAATTAGCCAGGGCTAGTCTAAATTACTAAGAGTTACAGTGTAGTAGGATATCACCAGACAGCAGACAGGGCTAGGCCCTTGTCTAAATTAGCCAGGGCTAGTCCTAAATTCACTAAGAGTTACAGTGTAGGGTAGGATATCACGCAGAGACAGCTAGTGACAGGGCTAGGCCCTTGTCTTCTAAATTAGCCAGGGCTAGTCTAAATTACTAAGAGTTACAGTGTAGTAGGATAGTCAACCAGAGCAGCAGACAGGGCTAGGCCCTGTGTCTAAATTAGCCAGGGCTAGTCTAAATTACTAAGAGTTACAGTGTAGTAAGGATATCACCAGACAGCAGACAGGGCCAGGCCCTTGTCTAAATTAGCCAGGGCTAGTCTAAATTACTAAGAGTTACAGTGTAGTAGGATATCACCAGACAGCAGACAGGGAGCTAGTCCCTTGTCTAAATTAGCCAGGGCTAGTCTAAATTACTAAGAGTTACAGTGTAGTAGGATATCACCAGACAGCAGACAGGGCTGAGACGCCCTTGTGTTAAATAGCCAGGGCTAAGTCTAAATTACTAAGAGTTACAGTGTAGTAGGATATCACCAGACAGCAGACAGGGCTAGGCCCTTGTCTAAATTAGCCAGGGCTAGTCTAAATTACTAAGAGTTACAGTGTAGCAGGATATCACCAGACAGCAGACAGGGCTAGGCCCTTGTCTAAATTAGCAAGGCTAGTCTAAATTAGCCAGAGATGGTCTAAATTAGTCTAGGCTAGACTAAATTAGCCAGAGATTATTAGCCAAATTTAGTGTTGGAGTGTCTGTCACAGTGCGCACCTCTTTCACTCAGGAGAACGGACGTCAAGCTACGTCACAGTCTCGTTACAAGGGAATTCTCCATGAGTAAGGTAACCTCCATGAGTAAGGTAACCTCCATGAGTAAGGTAACCTCCATGTGTAAGGTAACTTCCATGAGTAAGGTAACCTCCATGTGTAAGGTAATCTCCATGAGTAAGGTAACCTCCATGAGTAAGGGTAACCTCCATGAGTATAGGTAACTCTCCATGAGGTAAGGTAACCTCCATGAGTAAGGTAACTCCATGAGCAAGGTAATCTCCATGAGTAATGCTAACCTCCATGAGTAAGGTAACCTCCATGAGTAAGGTAACCTCCATGAGGTAAGGTAATCTCCATGAGTAAGGTAACTTCCATGAGTAAGGTAACCTCCATGAGTAAGGTAACCTCCATGAGTAAGGTAACCTCCATGAGTAAAAGGTAAACCTCCATGAGTAAGGTCCCCACCTTTCGTCCAAAAGGTAATCTCCATTAGAAATGTAACTAGGAGGAGAGGTAATGAGTCTTTTACCTACTCTGAAAGCTGGAGTAATTTGCAGAAAGGTGAACTGTAGAGGACTAAGATTACTGTGTGATCTTGTTTCAAACACTAGTTAATACATGGACGCCCGTGCCACAGTCAGGGGAATCACTCTGCCATTGTTTAGGCCTCCACTCACACACTGCATTCCAAACCACACCATGATTTGTTTTTCATTTACTTTCTCTTCACACAGCTTACATTTTCTCTCCATTTTTCATCTCATTATTCTGTGTGTGCTAGTATGTGTGTGTGTGTAAATGAACGTGTGTGTGGACTTGCTGGTTTTGTTTGTTTTTGTCAGTGAATCGCGCCGGTGAGCTAAGCAGTAACCGTTTTGTATAAACAGCCGAGAAACACCGGGTCTGAGGGAAGACTAGAGAGCGAGAGAGAAGGAAGGAGGTAGGAGAAGAGAGAGGGGAGGACAGGAGTTCTCCTGAAGCTCCTGCCAGGATTTGGGGTCATGGCGACAGGGAACACGGCCTCTGTTTCCCACCCGGAGCTTGTCGACAGGAATTTAATGTCGGCTCTAAAGTCTGAACTGGCTCAGCGGGGGGATAGCCACCGTGGGAGGAAATACTTTCCCTCCTTCATGTCAAAGCCCGGCCTGTTTGCAACAGCTCCCACCACGCCACCTAAGGGACATATTAACATCTTCTGTTCAACTCCAGTACTCCACAACCCCCCCACACCCTCTCACCCCCCCCTCCTTTCCTCTCACCCAGTCCGCCTCCTGAGCTCACTCTCCCTCTTTGTTGTCTAGCGTCCCGGCCGCCCCAGTTGCAGGCAGGGTCAGACCTGTCCCCACGCTGTTGCCACTTTGGTCCCAAGCCCAGTAAAAAAAAATCTCTTCCCTCCTGATTAAATCAAGCTGGACATTTCTGTGGAGGTGGGCGGGGGGAAGGAGGGAGGGAAGGAAGGAAGGAGGGAGGAAAGGGACTCGCTGCCAAACGTTGAAGCAGCGACACACTGTTCCAGTCAAGTCACACAAACTTATGTTCCCCCTGCCTCCCTCCTCTCCTAGAAAAAATATATACAAAATTTGAAGAAACTAAATATCTGTGGAGCTGTGAGGAAGGGAAGGTGGAGGGGAGGGGAGCAGAGAGGAAGGAGGCACAGTGGTGGAGAAAAACACACAAATCTAAATAAGGCCTAAGGACATGCTGAGAGGATTCTGGCCCTGTTAACACGTTCATGGTCACATAACACCACCGTGGCGATGCAGGGGTCAGGGAATGTGAAACGCCATCCACCAGCTGACTACAGGTAGCCACGGTGTTTGGATACGCTAACAAATCTGTTTTACTGACAAATGTATGCACCCAGCCCAGAGAAATGAACCAGAGAAATAAATTAACATTATGGGTTAAAGATGTACTATCCAGAAATCGCTTCGCCATTTCCTGATTGCTAAAATGTATATATTTCGCCTAATTTCATCTTATGTGACAAAACAAGCGAGTATAGTGTAGAGAATCATTGTACCATCTAAACCGCTGTGAAATATATTTTATATTACCAAAAATATTGTATTCCAGCTGTTTGAAGCTGGTGTACAAAACCGAAAGTAAAAGCCAAAACGAAACTTAAAACTGGGAAGCAAAGAAAGTGCACATTGAACAGATCTACCGCTTCTTAGACTTGCTTTCAATGAGAGTGACAGATCTATAACGCACATTTCTATGTGAATTTTGTCAGGTCGCCCAAAAAGTGACATATTGCAGCTATAAGCTACATTGACAACAACGCCACGTCAATGCCTCAAACGTTTTAGGCTAAAATGACAACACCATCGTAGAAAGTGGAAGTGTACTTGTCGTATCAGCACACTATACTTGTGATGAATATAAACCACTATACAGATGGTTTTAAAAACCTAAAACCCAAAATACCATCCATGGATGCAATATGAAAATCAAGTCTAGCTCCTGCAGCAGGCTTCCCCCACTCATAACATTTAGTGTTCTAGATCAGCACAATGCTTCGAGGGTAGCGATGATTCAGAGGGGAGAGATCAGGGCTGTGGCGGTGGGAGACGCATACGGCAGCAGCGGCGGTGGTTAGTTTGCGGGGACGTTTAGGAAACAGCAACGTACTGTACGTACCGACCGACCGAGGCCTAGTCCCACGATGATGACATCATGTGAGCATCCCAATTGGCACCCTATTCCCTACACAGGGCCACTACTTTTAACCAGGTTCCATAAAGCTCTGGTCAAAAGTAGTGGACTACAGGCACTTAGGGCGCAATTTGGGCTGCACCCGTGACACAGTGAGTAGGGAGGCGGTAGAGGAGAAGAGCAGAACAATATGAATTCATCCCCGTCAACTTCGCAGCTCTGCAGCTGTTGGTACAGAGTCCATTGATCTTCCTAACCCACTAACTGACAGAGAGAGACACACACAGCCGTGTTCAGGAATAAACAACTGAATAATAGCATTAACACACACGAGCGCCTAGGAGCGTTACACGAAAAACACATACGTACGTGCACACACACACACACACTGAACACGCACACACACACACACACACACACACACACACTTAGGCATACATCCAACATGTAAAGCCAATACAAACTAACAAAAGCTCTTCCAAACAAACATACTGTACACACACATACTGTACAGTTCAAACAAGCACACACACACAAACTATTTCCCCTTCTTAGTGCCGGTGACAGACAGTACTTGAACTGTCCATGTAAGTGCCTGTGAGTGCGTGAGAAAGTAGGAGGAGATACGATGAAACAAATGAACAGACCCCATTGTCTGGCCCCTTACTCAGGAGGCCTTAAAATCATTTACACACCAACTTCTTCCACCTCTTCACACAACCCATGATGTTTAAATTAAAAGAGGGCCAGGGTTGGAGAGGAGGGGTTTTCCTGAACATAGTTGAAAATTATTTTCTCTGGACAGTTTTAAGAGTCTACATCCTGTGTTGGAGTTCTCGAATCATCACCAGCGCAATTTACAATCAGAACACACAGCAAGACAGCCGGTCCAGACCAGCTCATCTGTTGACATTGGCCCTGGCCTTCTCCGTCTCGCTGCGCTGGGGCTGTGCTGCAGCTGCCATTTGAGTGGGGGACACGGCACCGGGCCCTGACAAGGGCGGGGCCCCACCTCTAAGGGCCCCAAAGCAACTGCACGCACATACACACACACACGGGCATTGTGTACATGCAAAAGGATATGTGCGGACACACATGGAAATACACTTGTGCACACATAAGCCCAATGCGTGATTGCTCACTTTATAAACACACACACATGCAATGCACACTAATACGGCAAAGACACACAATATCTCATACATAACTGCATAGACACTCAGTGTTACCACAAGAACACACACACAAGACCTGCTTCTTCTCAGGATCTGTGCTGTTTTAGTGTGGCACTAGTTCACAGATACTGTGTGTGTGTGTGTGTGTGTGTGTGTGTGTGTGTGTGTGTGTGTGTGTGTGTGTGTGTGTGTGTGTGTGTGTGTGTGTGTGTGTGTGTCAGGATGCTCTCCCACCCACAGTTCCCAGTTGGCCTCCGTCCCAGTACTGCTGCTGCACCACGGGGTGGAACAGAGCTCACTGTGTGTGTGTGTGTGTGTGTGTGTGTGTGTGTGTGTGTGTGTGCTCCCTCACAGCCCCAGACTGTCCTGACCAATGTGCTTCTGATTAGGTGGCTTAATTACAGCTGTAAAAACAATGTTGAGATAAGCCTCAAAATTGCACAGTGTGTCAGATACTATTAGCCAACCTTGGACGGCAGCCATTGTTATCCAACTCTTCCAACGAACAACCCCCCACCCCCCACCCAGTCACCCTCCTCTCCTTCCCCTCCCCGACAAATGTTCTTTCCCCCTCAAGTCGCAAGCTTGCTGGACTGATTTATTAGCATGCGGGGCGGGGGGGTGTTGAGTTTGTCTCCGCTACAGACAGGAAAGGCAGAGAGGAAACCTGGTGGAATGTTCACACGTGGAAGACGAGGATGAGAAGAGAAAAAAACGGCCCCTCTTCAGCCGGAGCAGGTGTGATTTACACTTCATCAGGATAAACGACTCTTTAAAACCTGGGCTGTTGTCTTTTTGGGGGAGTGGAACGGCCAGCGCCGGCTCCATGGGTTAGCCGATATTCTATTAGCAAACAGACTGAGAGAGGAGGGGAAATGTTTCCAGGTCTGGAAGCCTGGAAGGTCAGCCTGTGTGGGTGGTGACGTCAGACAGTGTTCAGGTCTTTGTGAGGCAGTGACAGTGACTAAAGTACAGGAGGAAAAGGTGTGCCAGAGGCCTCTTCATGGAGACCATGTTCAGAAAAAATGCCAAGTAGAGAAAACCTCTTGCACACAAATCCTGGGTGGTCCCTAAAACTGTCGGACCCGTCCAAGAAAGAGCCAGTCCTTTTTCTTCCCCCCTGTATCCCTGAGGTTCCTTCAGCCCCCGTGTTTTGGGGGGAACCAGGTGTCACGGTGAACGGGGACATTCATCAAGCTCACTTACAGCTCATCAGCTCGGCTCAGACGACCGACGGGGCCCGCTGGAGAAAGAGAGAGAGACAAACAGAGAGGCGGGTTTAAATTTTGAATAAGTGGGACTGGGACGCGTACGGGCAAGTTTCCAAACCTCGGCCGGGCCTACACGGTGGCCTCCACAGACACGGCAGTATGCCTCTCCACAAGGCTCACATGGCTGTCAGCAGTCCCACGCAAAGAGAGAGAGAGGGAGGAAGAGAGAGAGAGAGAGCGAGAGAGAGCGAGAGGAAGAGAGTAGAGAGAGAGAGAGAGAGAGAGAGAGAGCGAGAGGAAGAGAGAGTAAGAGAGAGAGAGAGACAGAGAGCAAGTTGCCACCACCCGTATTGATTACTGAGGTCTAGGCCGAGTTGGTCTCACTCTCTCCACTTCCTCCCTGAAAGCCCCTTTGCCGCGCGTCGCTAAAGGTGGATGCTATCTGCCATCGTTTGAATAATTGATGGCTGATTCAAGGCAATCAGGTCCTCACATGACAATACACTCCTCGGACCCTGGCGGAGAGAGAGGAGGGAGAAACGGGCCTGTGTGTGTCCCGGGCGCTGTGTTAAAGCTAAAAGCTTTTAGGAAGCTCAGAGAAGTCCAGCAGCAACTCTGGTGGAAGGGGAGGGCTCCCCGCTCGTTGCATAACGGGCCAGTCAGAGTGGCATTCCCATAAAGACAGAGGCAGAGAGAAAGAGGTGTGCACGGCATTCAAAGTGTTTCAGAGAAAGACAGAGTGTGTGTGTGCATGCGTGCCTGTCTGCTTGAATTTGTGTGTGCGCGCGCTCTGGAATGCGAGACCCTTCCACCAAACAGGAAACTTGTACAGTTAATAGCGCCACTACCCTTTTCCTCTTGTACAGTACAGGGTGACGGTGGACAGAAGAAAAGTGAATCTAAGCCAATCTGATCCCAAATCAGTCCATGTACACACAGAGGCTGCATTTCGACAGGCAGCACCAATTCTGATATTTTTTTTCTTATCAATAATCAGAAAATATCTAATGTGCTTCAAAAGACCAATTAGTGGGGGAAAAAGATCAGAATTGGGCTGCCTGTGTAAACACAGGCAGAGTGAATCTGATCTTACTTCCACTGGATTAAACACATGGCAGTAACAGCAGTGTGAGGCCAGCCAGCCACATATGGAAATAATACTAGCTATCACCTCACTACTAATGGTAATGCTTTGCTATCTGAGAGGTTGTACTGAAGCACAAGGCAACACAATAACACAGGAATTAGACACTTCTGGGTAGGAGGCCAATCTCGCTCTCAAGTTAAATAGATAATTAACAAAAGTGAAATAAACAATGAGAAATGAACAGTGAACATTACAGTCAAAAGAATAGAGACATTTCAAACGTCATATTGGGTATAGTGCTATCGTAGTGTCTCCCTGGTCCTCATCTCTACATCTCATTAGTGTTTCCAGTTACTGGGTTGTTGTTGCTCTAGGAGAATAAGAACGGCCTGGTCCTCATCTCTACATCTCATTAGTGTTTCAGTTACTGGGTGTTGTTGCTCTAGGAGAATAAGAACGGCCAGGTCATCAGGTTGGGAGCTCTGTTGTCTCTTGATGTGGAAGTTTCACTGGGGTTTACTACTGCTGTTGTCAGTAGTAGACACACACACACACACACACACACACACACACACAGCCCTGTTATCACTTCCTTTAGTGGGCGAGAGTGTTAGCTGATCTCTGAGGACCACCAACATGGTGCCTTTGTCTGGGAAAAACAGGCTGTTACTGACTGACTGACTGACTGACTTGACTGCATATAGGGCTATGTATCTCTCTAGACTACAGAGAGCACACAAAGCTTTACCCACACACCAACCCAGTTAGAGAGCCATCTCTGTGTTTGCTTTGCATGGTCCAGCCTGTCAGTCCACCCAGGTCCTCTCAGACCTCATCACACACTGAGGAACCTACAAACAATTCAGAAGTTCGACACAGGCCTAGATCTGCTGTATCAACAGGGGGTGTTCAATGGCAAACACAGAATGAAGGTTCATTCTGGGGGGAACACAGCTTTGTCATTGTAACTTAAGCTTTTCTCAAATGAACAAAAAACACACAAAAGACAGGTGTTGACTTAAGTCACAACAAATCCCAATCAGACTGAAACCAAGTGAAGTCCCTATCAGGCTCAATCAAAATATTGACGCAATGTAAAAAAAAAAGTATGATATAATTTAGAAATGTTTAAATATTAGATCATACATACTACAGAGATGAAAAGGAGTCAGTCCAATTAGATGTTTGTTTTTTTAACGCATTCTGACTTTAATTTTCACGTCATTATTTTGTGACCGAGCTGTACTGATTTAATATCTAGTGATGTAACCGACAAGGAACTTTTCCTTTTCTACTGGATCATTCTAAAACCGCTGAAATAAACATGAAACGACCTGAGAGTCAAGAAGAAATATACTAAAATTGTCAACACCACAAACCTAAGATGGCAAAATTGCTTATTTTTACCTTTCAGCAACAGCAACCTGTTTTCCTTTGTTCTGATGTAGTATGGAGGAAGCTATCTTGCATATTCATGGCCTGCCTGTTTTGAGGGCTTGTCACTGTGATTGCCGTCTCCGACCCTGCCTGCCTAGCGCTCAGGACGCCGTCAGCACCGCGGCGAAACGCTCTCTGCCTCAGACTTAACACAGCCCAACTGACATAACGGAGAGCCTGAACTGACGGCAGATGGAGTCGGCCCCACCGCTCCCGGTGAATCAACGCGACATGATAAACCACTGACTCAGAGGTCACCCGTCACCTTCTGGGAGAGCCTCTGTCGCTGGGTGGGAGCAACGAACACACACAAGCACAAGGAAAGGTATGCACACACACAGACCGTCGTACACATCTTCTCACTTCCTGACTTTGGCTGGGTTAAATACATCAAACCCCACAGCCTAGCGTGTGACCTGCCTCCCACCTCAGCTGTAAAAGGGAAGAGACAGGTGAGGGGAGGAGGGAGCCCTATAGCTTCTCAGACAGAGAGCCAGTATGGATTTAGGACTTAAACTTGGGTAGTTAAGGTCGATATAATATTGAAATGCATGGGAATAATTCCCTTTTGCTGTGGACAGGTAGTTGGGTCAGTCTGAAGGATTAATAAAATAGCTAGAAGTATTTTGCTGTGATGAAAGTTCTCATTGAGCCTGTATCCCCCTGTAGCTCAGTGAAACAGAACAGGAGCTCAGTGATTGATTAATCAGCAAGGCCAATACGTACAGGAAGGTCGTAACCTCAACATGCATACAGTACAGTGGTGGGTTTAGACACTGCGAGGGCCGTTGTAAGGTGTGTGTGTGTGTGTGCATGTATTTACTACCTTCAGAAAGTATTCCCGCCTCTTGACTTTTTCCCCCAAAAATGGTGTTACAGCCCGAATTTAATAGGTGTTAAATGTACATGTTGTGTCACTGGCCTACACACAATACCCCATAATGAAAAAGGGGAATATAAAAAATATAGAAATAAATTGAATCCAAATGAAACGCTGAAATGTCTTGAGTTAATAAGTATTCAACCCCTTTATTACGGCAAGACTAAATAAGTCCAGGAGTAAAAATGTGCTTAACAAGTCGCATGGACTCAATAAGTTGCATGGATTTTGAAATGACTACCTCATCTCTGTACCTCACACATACAATTATCCGTAAGGTCCCTCAGTCGAGCAGTGAATTTCAAACACAGATTCAACCAAAGACCAGAGAGGTTTTTCAATGCCTCGCAAATAAGGGCACCTATTGGTAGATGGGTAAAAATAAAATAAAAACTGACATTAAATATCCCTTTGAGCATGGTAAAGTTATTAATGACACTTTGGATGGTGTGTCAATACATCCAGTCACTACAAAGATACAGGAGCGACAGGTAGCCTAGTGGTTAGAGCATTGGAGCAGTAACCCAAAGTTTGCTAGATGGAACGAGCTGACAAGGTAAAAATCTGTCGTTCTTCCCCTGAACAAGGCAGTTAACGCCACTGTTCCTAGGCTGTCATTGTAAAATAAGAATTTGTTCTTAACTGACTTGCCTAGTTAAATAAAGGTTAAATAAAAACTAAAATAAATACAGGCGTCCTTCAGTTGCCGGAGAGGAAGGAAACGGCTCAGGGATTGGTGACTTTAAAACCATTTAATGGCTGTGATAAGAGAAAACTGAGGATGGATCAACAACATTGTTGTTACTCCACAATACTAACCTAATTCACAGAGTGAAAAAAGGAAGCCGGTACAGAATTAAAATATTCAAAAACATGCATCCTGTTTGCAACAAGGGCACTAAAGTAAAACTGCAAAAAGTGGCAAAGCAGTTAACTTTTTGTCCTGAATACAAAGTGTTATGTGTGAGGCAAATCAAATACAACACAATACTGAGTACCACTCTCAAGCATAGTAGTAGCTGCATCATGTTATGGTATGCTTGTAATCGTTAAGGACTGGTGAGTTTTTCAGGATAAAAAAGAAACGGATGGAGCAAAAGACAGGCAAAATCCTAGAAGAAAACCTGTTTCAGTCTGCTTTCCACCAGACACTAGGAGATGAATTCACCTTTCAGCAGGAGAATAACCTAAAACACAAGGCCAAATCTACACTGGAGATGCTTACAGCGAGGACAGTGAATGTTCCTGTGTGGCCGAGTTACAGTTTTGTCTTAAAAAAACTGCTTGAAAACAGTTGTCTAGCAATGACCAACAACCAATTTGACAGAACTTGAAGAATTTTCAAAAGAATAAAATGGCCAAATGTTGCACAATCTAGGTGTGTAAAGCTCTTAGGAGATTTACCCAGAAAGACTCACAGCTGTAATCGCTGCCAAAGGTGCTTCTACAAAGTATTGACTCAAGGATGTGAATACTTATGTCAATGAGATATTTCTGTTTTCATTTTCAATAAATTAGCAACAATTTTTTTAAAACATGTTTTCGCTTTGTCATTACTGTGTATTGTGTGTAGATGGGTGAGATTTTTTTTTAAGTCCATTTTGAATTGAGGCAGTAACAACAAAATATGGAATAAGTTAATACTTTCTGGAGGCACTGTACACGTCAGTGCGTCGCTCTGCTGCTCCAACCCTCTACAGTACCAACAATACATTACAAGCACGCTGGTGCCGACGTAGCTCACTATTCTGTGTGTGCATTCCCCCGTGGAATCTCCTATGTCAGTACATTACCGTATAAGTGGAGGAACTGACTGTGGGGACTCTTTCATACACATACATACAGTACAAACACAATTGATCTCCTAGCAGCATGCTCAGAGAGAGGGGAGAGGGGGGGGGGCTTGCAGAGAGAAAAGATCTATACATTTACAAGTAATAGATCACAGGCAGCCATACGTGGAAATAATAACTCTGCATTGAAGGGGACAAAACACCTGTTTGATAAGGATGTGACATGGGGCCAATATCTCCCCAGAACATTACAATATATCACATTAGAATATATCACATTACATTAGAATATAGTGTATCATATCAGCCACTGGTATTGAACTGTAAAGATGTTTATAGTAAGTCATTTATACTATTTTATGAACAGAGTACCATGTAACATTTTATATTGGCCTTTTCTTTTGTATTTATGCATTTCTTTTTCTTCTTCACGGACACATTATCCCCTTCGGGATTATCAAAGGCTGAATATGTGTTGTGAAAACATTTGTATCTCAATCAAATGGTGTTTATGTCAGTCTTGTGTTTGTGTTTGTAACAGCAGTTCACCGTGGACACGTTAGTGGGAGGACGTTGTCATCTACTATAAACAAGAAGGTTTCAGGAAGCAGAATGATAATGCTAGGGTCACTCTTTCACATTGCCGTTTACTGTAAAAAATAAATAAACAGATTTGTATATTTTCAGCAGTACAGAGGCTGCATACTTGTTAGTAAAGGGAATTATTTACAAATTGTTATTTTTTCAACATTAAAATAAATAATTTTATATATATATATATATATATATATATATACTAATATTGGCTTTGCAGCTAATCGATTCTCCCCATGTATATTTCTGTTGTATAAGAGTGAGGGCATTAGTTACTTTAAAATAAACACTTTCTCTTAGATCTGGGTTGAAGCTGCTGTGCACTCAGACAGCAGTCAATGATATGTTTGAAATTAAAATAAATGGACTGAAGAGAGTTGATCTGTGTGTGTGTGTGTGTGTGTGTGTGTGTGTGTGTGTGTGTGTGAGGCATTGCGTTCGTGCGCGCTTGTCTGTGCAGTGAAGTGAGTTGCTCTGTGAGAGACTAATGAGAGTGATCACAGATGCTGAGAGACCAAACAGTCTGAAACAGAGAGGAGCTTGTTCTCTCCGACTGAAATAGAGGAGCCTTTAAAGAATATTATCTTTAAAGAAAGAAAAAAACACAAAGAGTGACAGTTAAGAATAATGATGGAATTATATTTCCTTTACATTTAGGAACGCCCTAAACTCCTAGTACTGCGACTAATTCACCATTCAGCTAGGAATTGGTTGCATTACATTGAGACCACTGCACATTTGACTGAATGCTTATCCTGTTTGTATTGTACAGTAACAACACCATGCATTGTGTTTGTGTGGTTTTGATCTCTATCCCATCTACAGTAAAAATGTGTGATGGAGAAGACTAGGCCAAAGTGCATACAGTATGTTGTTAATGTTCAGTAAAGTTAATAATATGGATGTTCAGCAAGTACTGTAGATAAATAGAGAGAGAGAGAGAAAACTAGTTGGTCTATTTAAACTCTTCCCCCGCAGGGTAGAGTATTTACAAAGGAAAGCGGTTATCATTTAGTCTCTGTTGCGGATCAAGATGTCAGGCTCCACAGAGAATCTTCCCAGTGCTGTGAGGGGCAAAGTGCATTTTAAGAGCCTCAGGATCTGAAGGGGGAAAAAATGATTTGCAAATGTCCAAATATCTCTAATTGACCTGGACTATGGCCTGTGTGCTGGAACTGTTTGAAATCGATAGCGAAAGTGTGTTAATGCGCTGAAGAAAAGTAGTGATGCTGCTCAAAGGAAGAGGATCATACAGGAAGCACATCATATCATTAAGTTACTGTGGACCTGATGATGAACAAGCCTATAACTCCCTCTCATAATGGAGGACTGGAGAAGTCTCAATTGCTTGTGTTGAATGAATTGCGATTCCTTTTCCCCCCACCAATCAGACAGGCAGTTACCTACTGCTACTCGAGTTGCCTATTTAGTGTTCAGTACTGTGCACATACTATACATGTCATTTATGATAGCGTACACAAACACATTAGTCCCCACTGAAATACCAGTAGGCTACCTCAGAGTCAAGTGTATTTGTTTCTTTGTGTGTTTAGTGAGATAAATCAATGTGCCGTATTGCAATGGATGATGGGATTCACAATTAGCCCCAGCACAGTGAATCCCTGAGTGTCCGTGGGTGGGTGGGTGGGTGGTGTTTGTGGATAATGACTTACAGTCAAGCTGACACTCCTTCACTCTTCCCCCTCTGGCCCTCCTGCCTGCGGGTCCCTCTCCTGTCCAGGTGCCTTGTGGGTAACGGCCAGCTAGGCGAGCTAGGCCAGGTGGGCGAGGAGAGCCCCTCCATGGTGGCGCTGGGGCGTGACAGCTCGACGCGCTCTTTGACCTGCAAGGAAGGCAAAACAACATCAATGGTAATTCCCCTTCAAACACATTAACTGGGATGAACCGGGTCCCACCGAGCCCCTCTGAGTGGACTCGCATTGATCGCCCAGACTCCAGAAATCTATGAATAAATTTAGCACTAATTGATTTTTTTTCTCCATTTTTTTTTCTCAACAGAAAATAAATCTACTAATTCTCTGAGTGGAAGCAATGAATGTCAAAGATGGGAAAACTGCCTTTTCATTACTTAAAATTAAGAGGGAAATACAATTTACGAACAACAATAAATCCTACAAAATTCTGAATAGTAGTGGTGAATAGTAATGGCCAGTCCCCTAGTCCGGTTTATTTTTACTAGAGCTAGTAGTTTTATCATATTGAGACTTGACAAGAGTCAATAGAAAGTCCACCTTGAGCTTCTGTTGCCAAGTAAACAAACAAAGAGAATTCATTGTGTCGGGCTGCCGTGACAACAACCCCAGAAATTAGGGTTTTAGGATTCAGCTACCTTTTAATTGCTTTCAATGGGGATTAGAGTAGCCTGATGGTTAGAGGGAAAACCGTGTCCCATCTGCATCCATCCCTTTGCACCCGCGAGTTGGAGGAGTGATATTGTCAATATTGGAAGAGGAAAACATTTTAAAAAGATCCAAAAGCTCGAGTGTACAGTTGTACATTCTGGCACCAAAGAGAGAGGGATTGAATTTTTTAAATAATGTTCAGAATCTTTAGAAATAGTATTTTTCAACTTGATAAAGAAGCGATTGATTGAGAGAGCAATATTTTTTCCTGAAAATTACCTTGGCAAACAAAAATCCCTGGTCTCAAATACTCTCTCTCTCGCCTGTGATTTCGTTTTACATTTACATTTACGTCATTTAGCAGACGCTCTTATCCAGAGCGACTTACAAATTGGTGCATTCACCTTATGATATCTTATTACATTAACAAACAAAACAAAAAACATTCAAATGGTTGTTGAAATGCAGCACACAACTGACAACTGGAGTCCCAGAAAATAATACTCATTCCTGAAGACAGCTGACCAATATCAGAAGAATACAAGTGTACAGTAAATCAACTTTGGACATCATTGCAGCACCTCAGCGTAACATACTGTCTACATATGTAGTACCCAAGCCTTATATTGAAAAGAAATTCAAATATGAGGCTTTGTGTAGTGCTATAAAACTAGCAGAACATAATACCCGTTCCAGCCCTCTTCCAAGACCGACAAACATTCAAACGTGGATAGATGTACTGAACGTAAATTACTACACTAAACAAAGACAGGACACATAAAGAGATGGCGCATGTGTGAATGAAAATATATCCTCACATTTTATTCTGATCTACATTTTTACCCATTTAGGCATTCTGATGGTGAGTTTGTACTTTGCAGTGGTATATACTTGGCAATCACCAAATCAAAGAGACTGCTTCTTCTAAGATTGTAGGACTCATGGAGTTGAGCTGCAATACTGCCAGATTCAGGTATCATACTGCCACCTGTTGGTGACAAGGCAGAACAACAGGAGAAAAAGGGCTATTTGGAATTCAGAAATTGAAGGAAATAACTACCTACAGTACAGAATGCCTAATAACATTAGGATACAACAACTGTGCTTATCATAAATATCTGACAATGATACCTTATTCCATGTATAGCGCATGGACCCAGGTCAAAGGTAGTGCACTACATATGGAATAGGGTGCCATTGTGGACGCACCCATGGGAGTAATACATGTGGGTATACTCTCATCATCAAGTGCAAAGAAAGAAATCTCCCTGATCGTTCCTCTGTGTTTGATGGATGAGTTGTGCATATAATGACTGGACATTACCTCTGTAAATAAACAGGCTTCCACATCACAATGCCCCGACAAGCTTCAGAACATCTGGGGCGCCATGGAGACAGGATCAAAGGGCTTCTAGAATCTAGCGTCCCTCCCGGGTCTGACTGTACCGAACACGGTGACATCATTCCCTTCAACAAGCAGCTGCAGTGTTTTCCTATCCAACTTACAAGTATGTCATCATCGACTACATGCTAGTTTGCTGGTCATCGATGTCTTGTTTTTTGGATCGCCATTTGTTCATATTGGTCGTCAGACTGTTTAGTGATGTTGCAGCAGCTGGGTTGAAGTGGTGCTGATATACACCATACTGGTCAAACTATGAGGACAGGTTCCCTTAGTGTGGGGTTGATAGGGGACACACTGTGCTGTACAGAGCGGCCAGAGGTTTGACATGGGCCTATTTATTCTCCTTTCATCCTGACAGAAAATGGCTGCAAGGATCCAAAAAGAAAAACGAATGCTGCCGAATTTATGACCGATGCAATTACAACATACAGACAGTTTACAATTGAAGGAAAAGTGACAGAAGATGAAATAATGGCAAGTTTTCATCTGAGAAATACTACACGGTTATGCCGAAACGTTGCTGTAGCCAACACAGTAAAATGCTTAGATACTGATAATACAGCAACACCACATACTGAGTGTTGTCCTCACCAGCACTTTCCAACTGACAAATCTCACCAAATAGCAAGCCGATGTTCTTCTGTACTGTTACAATGTGGGCCACAGTACTACACCACACATTACAGATGTAGGTTCTTAATTTGAGCCAGTTTGCTACAGCAGAAAAAGAAACCTGTAGCAACAGAAAATGTGAATTATTTTGTGGATTATAATTAATTGATATTTTGTAGGGGTTGTTACATTTTCCGTAAGGGGAAAATCAAGTCTGAATTTTCAACGTGGACATTAAAAACTTCCGAAGCCTTTTTAAACCTCAAATACACTACACATATTAAAATGTCCTGCATTGCAGGGTGATCAAGTTACGAGCCGACATCTGTACTCTGGGTTTGTGTAGAACAAGTCGGACAAATGCTCTAAACCTTAATCAGTCAAGCTGTATTCACTCAAGTGATTACAGGGCCTTGTAAAGTGGTGAGGAAGAGCATCTGTCACTGGGTTGAAATGATTTACAAGCCAAATAGATGTAGTCTACGTACATATCTGTAGGCCTTTACTGCAGTATTACATAAAGTATTCCCTAACAGATAACAAATAAAGTCAGCATTTCAAAAGTGACTAACATAGTTCCATACCACACTTAAATCCAGATATTTATCGAATGGACACATTCATTTTTTTTACTACAGAAATGTGTTTTATCTGTCTTGTGTGTCAACAAAAGCAATACATAATCTTTCAAACAGTCTTTCAGATCAAACATAAACAACGTGTATTATGAATCGGGCACGCTTAAATCATCTTTTCACGGAAAAAGTATTTTGAATTACTTCAATTGAACATGCGTTGGGTAAGGACTAAATAAACCTAGTTCTGGGAGAGACCAGGCGTTGGGGGAAGGAAGGACTAAATAAACCTAGTTCTGGGAGAGACCAGGCGTTGGGGGAAGGAAGGACTAAATAAACCTAGTTCTGGGAGAGACCAGGCGTTGGGGGAAGGAAGGACTAAATAAACCTAGTTCTGGGAGAGACCAGGCGTTGGGGGAAGGAAGGACTAAATAAACCTAGTTCTGGGAGAGACCAGGCGTTGGGGGAAGGAAGGACTAAATAAACCTAGTTCTGGGAGAGACCAGGCGTTGGGGGAAGGAAGGACTAAATAAACCTAGTTCTGGGAGAGACCAGGCGTTGGGGGAAGGAAGGACTAAATAAACCTAGTTCTGGGAGAGACCAGGCGTTGGGGGAAGGAAGGACTAAATAAACCTAGTTCTGGGAGAGACCAGGCGTTGGGGGAAGGAAGGACTAAATAAACCTAGTTCTGGGAGAGACCAGGCGTTGGGGGAAGGAAGGACTAAATAAACCTAGTTCTGGGAGAGACCAGGCGTTGGGGGAAGGAAGGACTAAATAAACCTAGTTCTGGGAGAGACCAGGCATTGGTTGCCAGGTTCTTGAGTTTCATTGTGTTTGCCATCTCTAAATCTCCCCAAGGCTATGCATCTGGGGCAGGAGGGGGAGCAGGATGTCACTTTGGTGGACTAACCGCGAGGGAGAAAAGGGAAAATGACGGCATCATCAGAAAAGTGGTTTTGCGTGGCGTGGCGAAGCAATCCGGGCTAATGAGGGGCAGGTTGGGAGAGGAGGGAGGGAGTAGATGGGAGCGCCCGCGCCGTGTCTCAGTGTCACTCCGCATCCTGAGCCGAATGAATCACCCAACAGATGTTTAACGTCAAGGCCGGGCTGTCACGCCAGCCAAACACACACACACTGTACACACACGGCCAAGCCACAAGCATCCACGCAGCAGTATACACACACGCAGCGCAATTTACCACTACGATAGGGAGAGTGGCTCCGCGAGGGGACAGGTTAGGCCTGGGCACTTCACCTCTATGTGACTTTGACTGGGGACGCCCAAACTAACTCAAACCATATCACACTAGATAAGAGAGTTTCTGGTAAAGGAAAAGAAGAGATACCACAGCTACCCTTAAAAACAAACATGTATCGGTCTGTCTAAGTCTTGATTGGACTGCAGAACCATTCAAAGGGCTTATTATTAACAAACACGTCTTGAGCCGAGCAACAATGTAACCACAAAGAGAAAAGTCCTCTTCATCTTCTGCTTGTACCATGTGTCATCCTCTTTCAAAAACAAGCAGTCAATATTCAAAGATATGAGTCTCTTTGATAACCTCACACCAACACTCTTTACAATCTTGTCTTCTCCTTTCTTGTACTCTTTTCCATTCTGGGACGTTTCATGTCAGAGGCAGTGTAATGATATTTTTATCAATACCTATGGCCAACAAACTTCTGTAGCCCCCTTCCCCGTGTGATGTCATTTTTATCACCTCGCTCGTGTTCGCTGCTGCTGTGTGGAGTTGTTGTCCTCAGCATTGCCACTGCCTTACAATCGGAAGAATACACTCTCCTCGGAAAGACGGGCTTGAGAATGTGCAGCAGCAAAGGTAAAGCAGGGGGTTTAAAAAGAGTTGCTGCGTGTTTGAGAATATTCTTGAGGCTCCTTTTCTCTCTGTTGGAGAAGCCCAGGCAGATAAAAGGAATCACTCGGGTGGATTAAAGTGCTCAGACTATATCAACATCAAACCACCAGAGTTTTTGCCCTCTCCATTTTTCAACCACAGTCAATAGATCTAAATATTTTACTGTGCCCGGCCAATTTATTATTTGATGTTTTAAAAACTCGCGTGGAATGAAAGAAAATTCATTAAAGCGGAGGGGGCCCCTGAACGAGCCCGTATGCGATCAGCTTTGAAAGTCGAGTTTAACTGGGATATTGATCATTCTCTTTCTTCTGTGACAAAGGCCACCAGGGAGGCCGCCGGTGTCGGAGGATGAAGGCAGAGCTGCCAATAACCGCCAGACAACAATGTACACACCGTGTTGTAGGTGAGACTGGGAATAACTGATCCCACCACTGACGCCAAAAGCTCCACGGAAGCCAATACTCTGGGAGAGGCCCGGGAGAATGACTGACCAAACACACAGCAACACATACTTGGCTCTTTGTTGTGTGGTCAAATGAAGATCAAGTACATGTACTACCTTGGATGCAATAAAGGACTCTTGGGGGGTTAACGTTTGAAATACACCGGAGGAAAGAGTTAGGTTTCCTAGGAACTCATTAGGTAGGTTTCCTAGGAACTCATTAGGTAGGTTTCCTAGGAACTCATTAGGTAGGTTTCCTAGGAACTCATTAGGTAGGTTTCCTAGGAACTCATTAGGTAGGTTTCCTAGGAACTCATTAGGTAGGTTTCCGAGGAACTCATTAGGTAGGTTTTGAACGCTTCAATAGCAAGAATGACACGTTTGACTGATCGACTGATTACATTTTTATTTTGGAGGTTTTAAAATGCTTTACTTTATATATTTACGGTCATTTTACAAATATGACTGTTTCTATGCTATTTCTATGAAATTGAGACTTTTTCAAGACATTAATAATTCAAACAACACAACCTCTTACATTACAAAGCTCTTTTAATTTACTATTATAGTGAATTGACAGTTAAAGTTTACGGAAAACTCTAAACCTAATGACTAGAGATGTGTAGCAGAAGGGAGAAAAGCTACTTTCACTACACATTCCTCACTCAGCCAGGCATCGGAAACTCCAACACAAAGAAAACAATGGCTCTTAAGTGTTTCCCTCTTCCACAATAATGTTGTGTGCGGCTGGTGGGCATGGACCTAGAGCCCTGGGAATTAGTTACAATCATCAAAACAAAATACCCAAAGTTTGTTTATTTGTATGACTGCGTCTTCTGACATACTTTTGTAATGACCATGAAATGTTATGATTTCCATTCCATATTCATGAATCAACAACCAACTCTCCAGATTTGTTTCTAGTAATATTAGAGAGAAGGCTAATTCAGTCGCTGGACTCCAGGCATGCTGTTTGTTTCAACGTGTATAAAATTACACTGTTTATACCTGGAATACTGATCTCATGTTTTGTATTATTTTACCTTTATTTAGCTTTCAAAAACAAACTGAAATATTGGTGGGGGATTTCATTTTTCAGGCTCTAGCGATTGTATTGACCAAAATGGCGCAAAGAGGCAAAATCACTGACTCTCCTTCCAGTCCAATACCCCTGTCCAGAAGGCCTCTCCACTCCTCGCTCCCTGGCACTGCCTGTGCCCCCTGCCCTGAGATATAATTACATGGCTGTTCCAGCAGCGTGGTGACCAATGCCATGCATTAGCAGTGTGTCTCCCGTTGGCTGGGCGCTGACGCCCAATTGATGGCTAGATTGGCCTGGCTCCTGTCCACACACCGATCACCTCACCGGGCTCAGACCAACGGAGCGGGAGCCTCTTTCGCTCTTCCTCCTCCCCTTCTCTCCCTACTCCGCCTTCCCAGCCCAAGGTTATCAGGGGAATTACCATTCAGCGGACTGACGGTCGGTAGGTCGAAAAGAGGAGGAGGCAGGAGGAACTCGCTAGATGGCCAGAGGTGAGAGACACTTCCGTCGATGGATACACAGGCAGGCAAGCAGACCAGGCAGACCTGCTGGGCCACCAATTCCCCCGGCCCAAATCAAACCTCTCACCCAGAGCAGAGTAGTGCTGGCTGGTTTCTTTCAGCTCCTCTCTTACTGTCAGTTCACCATGGCAGGTCTGGAGAGAACAGAGGGGTTGAAATTAAAGAGGCTATGTGTGTGGATCCAGGACACGTAATGTGGTAGTGTGTTGTAGTGTATGCACCCTGGGTCGTGTCATACTAGTCTGTTCAGAAGAGACTGACTTAACACCTCTCTGGTTAGCAGCACATTTGTACAGTGCAAGGCAAACTACATGAAATATGGTGTTGATTCAAGCAAAAGGATGACCTATCATATGAAGTGGCTAGAGGTTTTGGAGTGGGTCAGGACAGGATGATGTGGAAGAGAAGGCTACATATGAACAATGCTGGGAAAAAATCAAGTCAAGCCTTCTTCCTGAATCATATGGTTCTGCATGCAATGTTTTGTTCATGACATTTCCTCTGGTTGGAGCAGGTCAGAGTAAATTCAATGTGCAATCTATTATTCTACTTATGGCTAAGCCATCGCGTCCCAACATTTTATAATACAATGTAAGACTCTTATCAAAAAGTTTCATTGAGTATGTATAACATGTTTGGACTATCTAGCTAGGCTACATGTATCTGGCTGACCAGTCAAACTACAGATGATGACCTCTCCAGTTAGTTAAAATAATATTTTGTCAAGCTAGTGTAGATAGCTAGCTAATTGACTAAGCAAGTACAATAGAGGTAGAGGTATTGGCTAGCTAGCTAGCTAGCTTCAATGTGATGCCACATGCTACTTTGTAACATGTTTAAATAACCAGGCTAAAAACAACCAACAATATATGGTTCACTGTTACCTTAACTCCACCAGAGGAGGCTGGAATTCGACATTACTTCGCCAGGGTTTGTTTCTGGTAAATGCTGCACTTTGCCCGTTGCCATCACCAGCATTAGCATTGCCACTCAGTGTTGCCAACTAACTTTCAAGGGAAGTTGCTAGGGGCAGGTCGATTTGTTGCTAAAAGTAGCTAAATTACATTGTGATGTCCTTGCGTGATGACGTCATTACATAATAACGTAAAACCGCGTCATTACGAAGAATACACAATAACGTTACTCAAATTGACTGGCCATCTTGGCGTAAAATATGATTTGACATTTGTTAGTTTAGATTTGTTTGTTTATTATCACATATTTTTATTTGTAAAAGTAATATAAACACAACACATGTTATATGATCAGATTATTATTATTTTTAAACACAACACATTGAATTATTGAACATTTTAAACATTACACATTATTGAACAATTACATGTTATTTATTTTCTTTTTAACTAGTAAACCTACACATTCTGAACAATTATAGTTTGAAGTAGTGTATTGGTAGTTAGTTAACATGCTACCTAACTGATCAACAATTATAGGAACAAGCTAATAAGGTATATATGCTATCTTATTGAACAAGCAACTTAACCCAAATAATGAGGCATCTCTCTCCAGGTTGTTGTGCTGCTTGGCTGGCTAGCTGCTCAATGGTTTCCTCCAGATATTGCCACTGTTCTCTTTTGACACTGTAGTGCACACTGTCACCATCAGCTAAAAAGTGCGTCTCCATGGGCAAGTTCCAGGAAAAAAAGTCCACTCCTTGCATACGTACTGGAAATATGATAAATCATAGATTGGCAAGGAAATCCTCTTCATCTTCACTGTCCAACTGCATTTGTCGCAGAGCTGGAACCAGCAGTAGAGGATGGAGCGGCCTTAAAGCTGTATGCTGCTGTGGTGCCAAGCTGCTTGCAGAACTTCACTTGGTAGTTTATGCTGGTAACAGGTATCACCAGCCAGCCTCAGTCTATAGCTGCTGCACCAGGAGTATGGAGTTGAGAGTGTGCAGTGTGACATTCTATTTCTTAACTTTGACTTCGACCACACTCATTTGGCTGAACAGCCGTTTCAACCTCTCGCATTTGGTATGGCAAAAGAGAGGGCAGCGAGTGTAGCTTTGCCGTTTCTTCAAAATGGATTTGAATTTCCGGAAGAGTCCGTTGTGAAGTTATTGACTTCACTCCTAAACTGAACTGTATTTTCAGTTGGGTCCCACCTAAACAGATGGATGTTTCTCCATTGGGAAACAATTTTATCAAAAATCCCTGGTTTATGTTTGGAGCTGGTCCCCAGTAGCTCAGCTTACTTTGATAATTTCGTGATGCCTTCCCTGTGGCTCAGTTGGTAGAGCATGGTGTTTCGCAACGCCAGCATGGTGTGTGCAACGCCAGGGGTTCTAGGTTCGATTTCCACGGGGGCCCAGTACAAAAAAAATAATCATGAATTGAAATGTAAATGCATTCACTACTGTAAGTCGCTCTGGATAAGAGCGTCTGCTAAATGACTAAAATGTAAAACCACTGAACAAGGCCAAGTTTTGCAAGGTTTCCACAGGTTGTCTGGGAGCCGCTTGCAGCTCGGCTTAACTTTTTGGTGACAGGGGGACAGTATTCGGAAATTCAGATGAAATAACGTGCCCAGAATTAAACTGCCTGCTACTCGAGCCCAGAAGTGGCAGGATATGCATATATAATTAGATTTGGAAGAAACATCTGTAGTTAAAATGTGGAAACTGAAGTTTCGTGAGTATAATAGAAACTTATATGGAGGAAGTAAACCGGAGAATCCAACTAGAAGGGGAAATCTGAGGTTTGTAGTTTTCTCAATGATTCCCAACCCAGCATACAGTGTCTGTGGGGTAATTTTTGCACTTCCTTTAAAGCTTCCACTAGATGTCAACAGTCTTAG
This sequence comes from Salmo salar, assembly GCF_905237065.1. Lineage (NCBI taxonomy): Eukaryota > Metazoa > Chordata > Actinopteri > Salmoniformes > Salmonidae > Salmo > Salmo salar. Next base: position 47,452 of record NW_025550512.1, read on the forward strand.
AATGTTGTTTTATGCTTTTATGGGATTGGGAGTGAGAAATAAGAGGTCTGGAGTCAGATGACTGAGAGAATGATATGAGTTCAGTGGCGCACGCTCCCGTGAGAGTTAGTTGTATTTCTTTTCATTTCTGAAGACATTGGAAATTCGTCAGTTGGAATATTACCGAAGATTTGCTGATAAAAATATCTGCTGATTGATGCTATACATCGCTTGACATGTTTCTACTAATCGAAATATAACACTCCCTTTATGCTAAAGAAGGCCCCACATTTCCCAGAGAGGTTAAAGCAACAATGTAGTTGATGCACTGGTTCCGAATGACTTCGCCCTCTGGCGCAAGACTGAGCTGGTACACAGCGGTTTCTAAAAGGACTGTGAAGGCATGGGGATGGACTGATGATGTCCATCAATGGCATCCTTCAGGACACATACATTTCCTTGCCATAGGGTTGGGATCTACTCTGCTGCAAACTGATGTTAAGAGGTGTACCAGATTGGTCCAAAAGCTTGACAGGATCTGTTTGCTCTCAGATCACACCAACAACACTTGTGTCTGAGGAGAGACTAAATGTAACTTAGCGTTCTTAGCGTGTGTTTTAAGAGTTTGACTGCATTAGCTTTTTGCCAACTAACAATGTTACCCGCAATCACTATACAAACCGCACTGCCTTGGCACCATCATCTATCACAAATTGCTGTTTTGGTTCTGACCGAATGCTACAGCTTCCTGTCTCATTCTGTTTTCTCTTACCGTCTTTGTTATGAGCCTCAGCCAAAGACAGGCTTTTTTCACTTTAGCAGGGAAGGAAATGCACATGGAACAGTTAAGCTTAGCTGACAAATGTGAAATATAGGTCTACATATCTTTTTTATGTTGACTAAAAGGGCATGTGAATCAAGTCATTACATCAGATGACGTGCATGCTGGTGTAAGTGAAGGCCTTCATTGACCGAACACCACTTAAAAACAATTGTAACAATTTACATCACTTACGTATTTACCACTGGGCACAGACGTTAGTTCACTGTCTAGTTTTGATTTGCATTTGGTTGAGTTGTCCCAATAACCGTGGAATTCAACGTGAAATCAGAAAAAAGAAATGTCAAAGGATTGATTTAGGTTAAAAGTAATTTTTTAAATGGGACTAAATGCCCTTAGGTTGATTACTTTTTGCAAATCAAATCAGTTTTCCACGTTGATTCAACATCATCACATAGATTTGTCGAGGGTTGAAATGACATGGAAACAAACGTTGATACAAACAGTTTTTGCCCAGTGGGTTACCACACCTTCTGAAAAACAAAAAGTACGTACAGTTTTAGGTTTTGTCATATCTAATCCCTTCTTCTTTGAAATATTTTTCTACTCTCTGTGTGACTGTGTGTGTGTGAGAGAAAGGGAGTGTGTGTGTGTGTGACCGCTGGTGAGTGTGTGTGAGAGAAGCGCAGTGTGTGTGTGTGTGTGTACCCGCTTGGTGAGTGTGTGTGTATTTCACATGCGAGACAGCTCCTGGGCTTGCTGAACTTTTGCTTGTTATCAGGAGCTGGGAGAGAGATGCCAAGAGAATTGATCTTTTGTCTGCTGGAGGTGCACTTCCTGGGCCGGACCAGCTCTCTCTTCCTTCCTCTCTGTCTCCCTCCCTCTCTGTTGTTCTCTCCATCCCTCCCTCTCCCTCGTTTTCTCTACTCTACGCTCTTCCCTTTCTCTCTCGTTTTCTATCCCTCTCTCTCTGTCTCTCTCTCCCCTCTCTCTCGCTCTCCATCCCTCCATCTATCTGTCTCTCTCGCTCTCCATCCCCCTCCATCCCTCTCTGTCTCTGCATGGGGATACCTCTCTCCAGCTGACACTTGTCCTGCCGTTGCTGAGAGGAGGATGTCGCGCTGAGCGCCTGACACAAGGATTGATCTGATCTCGCTGTCTCCCCATAAGCTCCATCTCCATCCCTCGCTCCCAGAGACTCCGGGAGAGAGCAGTGATGGAGAGAGAGAGAGAGAGGAGAGGAGAGCAGAGACGGGGAGAGAGGAGAGAGGCTATTGTCAACCCTTATCCTAAGCGTGTCAAATTAGAAATGTACTGTGGGCACGGGGAGGATTCGGAACACACGCGGGAAGTTAATGACAGGAGGGTTGCAACACAAGGCTCAAGTGAGACTGGGTTGCAAGAGATGTGAGTGACATTCAGACAATCCAAGAGGATGATTATTATGAAATCCTAAACATCACTTTATACAAGTGGCTTGGCACCTCTGTCTTAATCGTTCCCTGAATCCACCCAAAAAGTATATTTTACTTCTCCCAACAAGTACTGTGAGTGAACCTCTGACCTCTTTTACTTGTAGTGAACTAAGAAATGGTATGTCAAATGTTATTTTATTGAGGTGAACTGAGAATGTAAAAACCAATGAGTCGTATGTTTCTGTAAGATAGTGCCTACCCACAGTGAATAACAAATCCCAGACATTTTCTTGCCTGGGCAAGGATACCAGCTATGTATTTTTCTTACGGGAGAAAAACTCCAAGCTACAGTGTGCTGGCCAGATGTTGGTAGGAGTGAGAATGTTTTACCGAAGCCCACTAAATGTTTGAGCACACACACACACACACACACACACACACACACACACACACACACACACACACACACACACACACACACACACACACACACACACACACACACACACACACACACACACACACACACACACACACACACACACAAGAGAGAGAGAGAAATCAAGACATCACTCCAGGCCAGAAAACACAGCACAAGTAAACTGTATTCATCTGATAAAACTTTTTTTTATGGATTTGTACTGGAATCAACATAATATTTTCTGATGGAACAGAAACCACCAAGGAGAAGGGGTGGGAAAAACCCCTCTAAACACCAGATAATGTTGGAGGGTTGCAGAGTTGGAGTGAATCGTTAGGGCAGCCTCCTATCCGCTCTTATTATTGTTGTTGTGTTTCTCCTTACTTTTGGTGTGAGTTTCTTGTCTTTGATTCAAAACACTCTACGTATTTTACATATGATTAATGACATGGAACATATTTGTCAGGGTAGATTAAAAGAAAAGTACACTAAGCCAAGCTCTGACATGTACTGTAGCCTCTCTCTCCCCCAACATACCTTGTTTAGAGTTTATTGTGTGCCTAGGGTATATTAGTTGCTATAGTAACTAATATACTATAGCAACTCCAAAAGAATTCTTGAAAAAGTGAAAACCTAATTCTGGCCCCCGTCCAATTCTGAGTGAATTATGTAGGCTAGTTAATCAGAAAACGTGTTTCTTAAAACCAACAGTTCATAAAAAAATGCTCATTTATTTAAAAAATGTAGGGGTAGGAATATACATTTGTGTATTGACGTATCATCAGAGCGCAGGGTGCAAGACTTTGTCACATATGAGGTTCTACATTTAGTTCCTCACACAGTAGCTGGATTATATTTGCAACCCTGCAAACCAAAATAGTGTGATAAAATGTCCTTTCAAATGAACATAATGATGCAAAAGTGAGAAAATAGCTTTTGGAGTATTGCACTAATACAGTACAAGCTAGTATAACCACATACTCAGGGGGTAGTGTGTTGGAGGTATTTGGGCACATATTAAAGTGACAGCTATATCTGAGTGTCAGCAGGGCGCCGTTGACAGGGCTGTAAGCCCATCCAAAGTGCATAATTAGCAGGATCATGTCATGTCGTATTGCCAGACTTAGGAGATATGGTGGTAACGTCTCAGTGCAGTTTACCCGCTTCAAAAGGTGATCCCTCTGCTGCTGCTGACACCACTCACCTTGCCATGCAGTGGAATGAGCTGTCTATGTTAGCTTACCTCAGGTAGGCGCCAAGTTGTGCTTGAGAATACAACGTGGTCCTGTTTAATGTACATTTGAGTTAATTAGCAGATGCTCTTATCCAGAGCAATGTTACAATCTACAGTTAGTGCATTCATTTTAAGATAGCTAGGTGGGACAACCACATACAGTATCACAGCCATAGAAAGTACACTTTTCCTCAATAAAGCAGCAGTCAGAGTTAGAAGGGGGGGGTCGTTTCAGTGCAAGTGATGGTTCAGGAAAGTTTGTATTTATTTCTTAATTTTTTATTGTTTTCTTATATATATATATATATATATATATATATATATATATATATATATATATATATATATATATTATTTTGAGGGGGTTGAGGTGAGGAGGGGATTATTTAAGATACTCTTTGAAGATGTAAAATATGCTAGCTTACTTTATCAGGTTTGGGTAGGTTACTTTCTAGATGTAATCTGTTACAGTTATTGTAATCGGTAATTTTACTTTTGGATTACCTAAACTCAGTAACATAATCTGATTACTTTCAGTTACTTTCAGATTACTTCCCCTTAAGAGGCATTAGAAGAAGATGAAAAGAATCCATCAAATGCATTTTGGAGTGTTATCATACTGGTCTCTGTCTTCGCTCAGGGGGAACAAACTTAAACTTGTGCTTTTTTTCAATGTTGAATTGAATGTAATTCAAACTTCCTTTCTGAATTCAAAAGAAAACCAATAAGTAATCATGAAGTTTTTCAAAAGTATCTGTAATGGGATTAAAATATTTTAACTGGTAACGTAATTTATTACAGTTACATTTGTTTTTAATCAGATTGCATGTAATCAGTTCATCCCCAACCCTGGGTACAGTGAAACAGTGTACTTCTGGACATAAGAGGGTCATTTAGCAGATGCCTTCTCCCAAAATAGTTAACCCGTGTTCAGTATGTTCAGTGTAGGTGGCCCATGTGGGGAAGAAGTAGCCAGCTCTCTCCTACAGAAGCCTTAGTGGAGCAGACTGATGATCTTTATCGTTATTAGTGTGTTATTGGCATTGGGAGGAGAGGGGGATGTAATCTATTGTATTGTATCTATGTTAATCACCTCTTTTTGATCCCAAACAACTAGCCAGAAATATAACCACCAACAAAAAGGCCTAGCCTATTAAATATGGAATAAAGATATTATATTTTTGAACAAAAAGGAAACAAGAAGCAACTGAGCAAGAGATGAATCAAAACAAATGTCTGTAACTCCTGAAAGAGAAAAGTAACAGAGATATGTTGTTAAAAACAAAAGGAAGGAAGAGAGAGGGGGTGGGTTGGGAGATGTGTTGGCTGCTATATACCAGACAGGTAGTAACTGCTAACATGATCACTTGCGGGTTAGCCAATTTCGGGAAGGCGAGATGCCCCGTTACCCTCCGCAAGGTCCAGGGGAGAGAGAGGAGCAGAGCAGGGATGGATGAATCATTTAATAACAAAGAGCTCTAATTGTCCCCCCCACCTCTCTCCACTCCCTCCTCCACCCCCCTATCCCCACCACCATTGAACTCTAATTACGGGCCAAGCTCTCCACACTGTCAGCGATATTAAGTTGTTGAAGAGCGGGGAGCCGAGATCATCGATAAACACTTTACTTTTCAGGAGGGAGGGGGAGACGGAAGAGAGAGAATGAAGAAGAAGAAGAGCCGGCCCCTCCCCTCCTTCCTCATCATACCCCTTGCCGTAACAGTGGGAACCAGCAGCACCTAAAGCCCTCCCGTCCATGAGAACGCCGGTGGACTGCCCGGGAATGATTCGAGCAATAATCCGGAGCGTGAGCTCCCCGGGCCCCGTCGAGAGCCTCCCAGGGGCCCCAACGTTGGTGCGTCTGAGAGGGAAAAAGGTGAACACGGTCACTCTAATTACAGGCCACTCCACACACATTCTTTCAAAGACACACGCACACACACACACACATATTCCCACATACCACCGGCATAAGTAAAGACAGGCCAATTAGGCCGAGTGGGATAAGGGGAAGTTTTATTTGTATACTAATTAAGAACCCTGATGAAATTCAAAAGGGGGGAGAGGAGAGGAAGCGAGCAACCGGGTAATTGTGTCTCGGAGAAAAGGTTGCTTTAGGTGCTGTTATCTGGAAACACAGCCTTGAGATAGTTGCTCCTAATCCCGTGCTAGAGCCCCGTGTTGCACTGCAAGGTCTCTCATAATTTTGATCCAGGCCCTTATGAAATTGCTAGGGCTTTGACAGCGGGATCATCGACTGTGTTTATTGTCTATTTGGTCCTTGTTAGTGAGTGTGGGAGAGAGGAGACAGAAGAAAGTGTGAGATCACACGGAAGGTTTATTTTTACCTGGCGATGTTGTGTGAATGAAGGAGCGGGAATCTCAAGACAATGGATGTGAACTTGTGGTTTGTCCCCTATTAGTGAATTGAACCCTAAAGCTGATTCATTGAAGAAACACTGTGTTATTAATCATAATTAGTAGCATGCCAGTACATGTGTAATCACCTCAAGGTGTGACCATTAAAGCACTGAGTGGTCATTTGGTCTCCTATTCACAAAGCTCTGTAATGAATACAGACAATAGATCATGCTTAGGCTATAGTGGAAGTCAGCACTACCAATACACTAAGGGCCAGATTAAACCTAGTCCTGAACTAAAAAGCATGTTCAATAGAGAATCTATGTTGAAACAGCTATTTAGTCCATCACTACAATATCTTTGTCCGTGAAAACCAGCCCTATGGGTAGGCCTAGAATTTCTGTTATTTGTGTTTAAAACACAAGGGAGACGAAATTCTCCTGGTCTGCAATGGTAAACGTGGCTGTGTGTTTCTAGCTCCAACTCCAGCTAAGCAACAGCCAAGATGATCAAGGAGTTTGGGCATAGGCCTATCTCTTTGAATCTCAACTCCGGAGTCATTGTGTTCAAAGAGAGTTGAAAAGGAGTATGAGTGAGTGTGGAAATAGTTGGAAGTAGCTAGCCCTCATAGGTTGATCATCAGTGGGGTAATTCCCCCACGGTAGCAAGTACCTCCTCGGATCAGAAAGTGAAGCACATAGATCCAAAGTGAAAAGTACTCGTTATCATTAGGCTACCCACTATTTACTCCAACGCTCCTCCATCTTAAAGGGAGTTTTTTCCCCTGCTAAAGATCAACCTGGTTTGGCTCTAAAGCCTCATCAAGAACCGTTTCATCCGTTATTAGAGATTAGGCTCACAGAGACCCCCGCCACGCGTTGTCACAGTAAGCCGTGTTGCCCGGGAATCAAAGCAGGTGCCCCACCGAGCATAGAGCGAGAGAGAGAAAGAGAGAGAGGGAGAACGTCAGTAAAGCTCCGTTTTATCGGCCGGTAAAGAAGACCGCATGGCAGGATCTTAAAAAAGTCAAAATAATCTGGACGATTTGACAACTCCCGGCCCGGTGGAGGGAGCTTGTTGCGTCAGTTGGGGAGACCGATTCTCGACCGATTCCGAAACCCTGGCTTGCAAATTGAATTAGCCAGCGAGACGGAAATATTAATGACGTAATAATGCGTCGCTAGCAAAGTCAAAGTTAGTATGAGCGGAGAAAGTTGTGATGTTGAAGTGATAAAGAGAATTCGAAATGGACCCTCATCAGTGGAGAGAAGACACAGCTTCACACTCTTGAATCTGAGGGCAACTTTTTACAGGTTGCATCTGGCAAGTCCAAAATTGCATTATTTTACTGGGGAATTGACTAAAACTATTTAATTTGTATCCCCTGCAGTGGAAAGAAATGTTAAGACAACTTTCCTTTTACATTTTGAGATGGCAAATATATCATTGGTTTATCATTACTAGCATGGGGAATTTGTTTGTTGTTGATTTTATCTCATAATTTCAGTTTAGTGGCGCAGAGAATATCAGTGTTTTGTTATTCCCTCATTTCTCAACAGTCCAATTAATTTTAAATCTAATTTGGATGAACATTCACTGCGGATGATTGTTAGAAATAAAAAAAAGTGATTAAGATTCAAAAATGTAAAAGAACAGCTGTGAGTGATTACACTTTCGGCGCATGGTGGAATCCATTCGTGAAGTGAAATATCTTGACCAAAGAGAAGCATTAGCAGAGATATTTAATAATGTATTCCCTTTAAGCCCATTAAGAATCATCTATGTGGACACTTTTAATTGCTACAGAAAGTGTATCATCCAGGAACAGGCTTACCTTCAAACCATATCTCATCCTTTCGTCTCTTTCCCCCAAGCCACAAAGATCCAACTGGACCGGGTTGCAATTCTTCAGAAGTGAAGGTACACCAAGAGGTGGGTGCTACAGAAAAGCAGTATCCAGCTAACATGCTGTTAGTCTCTGTTGGTGCTTGGGGTTTTAAAGGTGTCATTGACAAAGTGAAGACAGATGCTATAATGCAGTGAAGTCCGCAGATGGCCACAGCACTGCTGGATGTCATGATTGGTCGTAAGGACAGATTCAGATCTAGGACACACCAGGTGAGAGGGAACTCTCTGGACAATCAATCACATGAATCCATCAAAAAACAGCAGTACTTCAGGCCACAATTGAATAGTTTGTCGTGATCTATATCGTTGGCGTTTGATGGAAGACCATTGATAATCAAATATTTTAAAAAGTGTTTTTTATCTCTCCAACTTGATAGTAAAATTGATAGCTTCCAAAAAACACAAGGATTGCATCTTTTTCGATTTTATCGATTAATGCAACGTATTAATTTTGTTTACTTGTTTCCTGCTCACACATCGGTCCAATCTCGTCCGTCCTGATAGGTTTCCCTTCTTGAATTTGTCTTACAGATATTTTATTTTGGAGGTGATGCAAGCTCATTGCAACTGTGAGAGGGGTGGTCAGCCGATAGGGTTGTGGGATCACTGCTTGAAATAACACACAAATCTCCGATACCAACTCCCTGATGCTCCACTGTGAGTTGAGGATTAAACAGAAAGCTTATGCGGCGCCAGTATTGGAATGGACAGTAATACAACACAATAGCTTACATGTCATGGATGGCAAAGAATAACAAATCTTAGTTTGGTTGTTGCATCCCTTGGCGTGAAGAACTATCAAACCCTTTGCACTTTTTTACTCGGTGATCGCTTCTCTCTTCCAAGGCTTCGCGTGCCTTTAAAAAAATGTATGTAGTTCTGTCTTTGAGCTGTTCTTGTCTGTTGATGTTCTGTATTTTGTCATTTCTGGCTATGTTTCATGTTCTGGCGTGAGGACCCGAGGACGAGGAGCTGCTGCTTTTGCAACAGCTAATGGGGATCCTAGTAACATTTAGCAAATACCAAAGGAGGGATTGTCTAGTCTACAAGAGAGAGAGAAAGAAAGAGGAAAAAGAAAAAAAAAGATAGAGGCCCATTCACAAAATCCACCCTTGGGTCTGGCTGGTCTGGGTCGCCTTCACGGGGATGGGGCTCCGGTCCGGGGGCTCGCTTCCACCGCTCCTGGGCCCGTCATCTGTCTGGGTGGAAGATGAATCTGGTCCATAGTCAACTTCCGTCAACCTCCAGCCCCCAACAGATCCCCAACCAGCCTCCAGCCCCCAACAGATCCCCAACCAGCCTCCAGCCCCCAACAAACCCCCAACCAGCCTCCAGCCTCCAGCCCCCAAACAAGCAACCATTTCCCAGGCCGCCAACCAAATGGCAGGGGCTCTATGAGGGGACAATTGTGTGTGTAAGTAATGTTGTTTCTTTAACCATTGCAACTCTAAAAGCCCCTCAACACTTGCCAGGCCGTCATTGCCAAGTCAGAATTTGTTCCTGACTCTCCTGGTTGAATACAAACCAAATAAAAAAGCAGAGCGTGGGTCCCTGTTTGGGGACTCTGTCAGGGGTTGGGGGGCGGGGGGGTCTGCTTAAAGCTCACACCGACAGGGGTAAACAGCGATCAACCCGGCCGACCTCCCAGCGACGCCTTCACTGTCATTGTTGCTTAGCCCGGGGCCCCTCTGGGGGAAGGAGGCCTTGGAGAGCTGCCCACGCTATGCACACGACAGACAACAGACCCAAAGACAGGAAAGCTGGCTGGGAAGCACAATGAGGCCTAATTAGCACAGAGACCCTATTGCAAGCGTTGGCAGTTCTCAGCTACGCGCTCCCTGGATAGCTAAACCCCGGCCCTTCCTTTTCATTTACTCCACTACTCTCATCCATTCATTCATCCATCCAGTGGCGTAATCCCACATTTTTAAAAGCAAAATTCCTTACATTTCTACACATAACTGCCATTGAGCAGAGAGAAAGCTGTGCAGTTTTATAACTAATCTCAAGCTATTCTACAAATTTTACTAATGAGGCTGAGAGAAAATGGCCCCGTTGCAGTTTTACGCTTTAATTTCCTGTCATTCTAAAAGATTGCCTTGGTTTATGACATGTTTCACATGCCTTACCAGGGCTGTGCTGGGGTATGTGGTACATCAGTGCATCCAACCACCAGCCATCCCCTCCATCCCCCGAATAAAATTGCGGGTTATGATTTCACATGTAGCCGAGAGCAGGGAAATAGGGGCAGCGGGTCGGGGTGTAGGAGCACCAGCCTCCCCATTCTGTCTCTCTAGCCCCAACGTCAAGCCTCGGTCTTGGGCATCCCAGGGAAGGGGCAGAGGTGGTGGGTATTATATTGTACTAAGGGTGTCGTTTGCAACTTAACCCACCGTTTATGTCTAGAAACAAGGTACTGTAATTTAAGAAATGCGTTTCAGAGCAATTAAAATTTTACAAGGGCACAATTACTTGTCTCCCCACTGGGGCAGCCACAATCAAGAGAGTGTTTGTGTGTGTATGTGTGTGTGTGTGTGTGTGTGTGTGTGTGTGTGTGTGTGTGTGTGTGTGTGTGTGTGTGTGTGTGTGTGTGTGTGTGTGTAATAATAATAATGTGTGTGTGTGTGTGTGTGTGTCATTTATGTAATATATGGCATGGGTTTATAGCACTTGGCGCGGTGGCTTTAGAAGCATGTGATGCCTACTCGCCTTGCAGCTCGGCCGGGCTTCTCTCAAGCTACGGTTTATTAATTATGGCTAAAGTTGATAAAATAAAATCAGCTGTTTGCTCTACTTATGCTAATTAGCGTTAGAGGTCAAATTGCTGCAGTTTCATAAGCACATATTTACTCCAAAGGCTAGGCCTTATGCCCCCTATCCATGGTCGCTAATATGCTGCTCTTGTAAGTAATCTATCTGTTGGGGAGAGAGAGGGCGAGGGGGAGCTTGTACGGAACACGGGCGGTAAATACTATAATGCTGCCTAGTGGGTACTTTGAGACTTGTATTCAGGTTGATTTATTAAGAGCTAGGAACTACTAAAGTAAGATACTAGAATGAAGGGGCTGACACACCAAAAAGATGACATGATCTGTAAAAAAACGAAGCACACTGTCTGGGCTAACTATCCATTTAAACCAGATACCTATCTCACAATCAACACACACAAGAAAATAATATAAATGTGAAGTTAGATATCACATCTATTGAGCATTTGACTTGGTGAATCCTAACCATTTCTGTTTTGGTTTCTCCCTTATTTGAGTTAGGGAGTCTTGGGTTAAGTCTGTATAAACGACCCGTATTGAGTGGTTTGAAAATTCTTCTAACATAAAATATAAAAAAGCTCTCTGACAGAAGCCACCTCTCTTCCTCAGGTAAACTCAGTGCACCAGCTTCACTCGCTTCACACAAACACTTCATCTGTTTTTAACGTCGCCAGCATGTCGGTGCCACTGGGTCCCTGAGTTCGAATATCGGTCCAAGTCCGCGACATCAAGGCGTAGGCGTGGACATGGCCAGGGCCTGTGAAAAGTACCACGGGTGGGACCATCCTGAAAAGGGAGGCCGTCACATCTCTGAACTCAGGCCCGTACAGGAGGTGACAAGTGCAACAGATGCTTCAATGGACTTCACGATTGCCCTAGCCCTTTCGTCTGCTTCACCAAAGCCCAAGAAGAGCCTCAGCAGTTCTCTCACTCTCTCTTACCTCTCTCGCTGCTTTCTCTCAGTCCCTTTGAGAATTTGGCTGGTCCCTCCTCTCCCTCCTCTCAGGGCCTGTCAGTATGTCAAAGCCTGACTGGGTCAGTCAGAGTCAGCTACCCCTCTGTCTTTTCTCTCTCTCTCCCAGTTGTAGTCTCTTCCCCTCTGCATGGCTGGCTAGCTGACAAATTTAAATCACAGAAATCCTGGCTCCCTTGCCAGCGAAGAAGACTTCTAGTGCCGACTACCCTACAAGCGATCAGTTGTCCACCGTTCATAAAGATGACACAGAGTGCACTTACATCTCCTGTACTTCGGAAACTACTTGCAGTTTGAGCTTCACTGAAAAAATTTGAAAGAATGGATATAAAAATGGTCCCAGGTACTACTCTGCTCGTGATGTTTTTACTTTCTAGAGGATAAATGAGAGGGGGAGGAAAGAAAGGGTGCAGAGAGAGGGCTTCACATACTAAAAGGGACCTTGGGATTCCTATAGGCACCGCCTTCTCATTTCTCTACTCCCATCTCTTTCCTGAATTTCGAAAGTGTGGAAGGGAAAAAAAAGACAATGCAAGGGTGCTTGGAAGAAGACAATGAAGTTTGCGCTTGTTCTTTCACATATTGGAGTTATATCATGCACTTGTTTATCTGTGACATAACATAATCAAGTCCGAGGAGGGAAGTAGAGAGAAGAAAGACTAGGACTCAATCTCTGTTTGCCTCAAAGTTTAGCCAGAGTTCATTGCTTGACTTTCCAGACACTTGTTATCTCAAGCTCAGATTGGACCCAGATTGGACTCTGGAACCTCAGACCCCCAGGCTAGCTGGGCAAGAGCCTGGTGATCAGGAGTGAACTTTCTCTGTTCAAGACAAGGCAGACCAGTTATTCTGGGTGACATAGTGGGTTTTACTACCGGGATAATCACCGTTTGTTTGTTTGTTTGTTTATTTCAATTAAAGTACAGCCCCCAAAGTTACTCTGATGTCACTGGGTCTTGGTGAGGTGACACTTGGTTCTGACACTTTTGTTTTGATTTAAGCATACATCCATTTTTAATAGGAGGTCACAGGCTTTTTTTTTTTAATCCAATACAAACGCTATAATTATATTACACTCAAGTCCCGGGCAGGACAGTATGAGGCGGAGGTGGAGGGTGGGGATTCTTTGGCAGAGGGGGATGGAAGGAGAGGAAGGGAGGGGGGGCTGTGGAGAGACAGGAGGGATGGTAGGCAGCCAACTCAGCTCAGTGATCATTTCACAAGCGGATGGTGCCGTCTCCCAGACTTCTCTTAACTGTCAAGGACTAGGAGTGTCAGCGGACGGAGAGAAAGGAAAGAGAGGAGAGAGAGAGAGAGAGAAAAAGGGTAGACCTGTGCTTACTGGACCTGGCTACGAGAAGCCCCTCCAATTATTCATGGTGCAGTGCACATGTCAGGAGAGCCGCCAGACAAGCACAAGAGCAAAGGCGAGCGAACGGCGTAGATCAACGGCCCCGTCCGCAGACAGGCTAAACCCTACAATGCACCTGGAGCAGAGCAGCACGCCTCCCACCACAGCCTATCTCTACTGTTTCTCTGGGATGAAGCAGAAAACAGGGCTATTTGAGCACCGGCTGACTCTTCTGCTTCTCCTCTGGAGCCAGGAGCTGCTGGCCTGCTGTTGTTGGGTTCCATCTGCTCCTTGGCTCATTACTTTTCAACCACTTTACTCTTAGACTTCCTATATCTCCTCTGTGGTTCCACTCACTGAGTGTGTGCGCAAGTCCCCAAAATGTCTACATTAGGAAGAATCACTTCATTGCTGTCTACAAATGATCTCTAACTGGGCTAATAACTCATTAACTGGCAAAGAATATGAACAAATGTGTGTGTGGCTGATGCAGCTCTCGCGGTTAAACAAACAATCATTAATAGGACCGCTATGCTGTAAAACAGCAGTTAAAGTGAATGGCACAGATCCATATATGGCAATGGTGTATTTGCACATAGGCCTACTGCAGCTCTGATTGGTTATGGCACACCAGTCTGTAGACTAGAGTATGGGCCTGAGTCGTGCCTGTCAATGCAATAGAATCCTACTCCGATAAGCAGTTTCCGCCTACAAAACAGTCTCTGCATAGTTTGGTTTGCATACTAAGTTTGCATAGTTCGTTTCGCATGTTGCATTGAAAGTGATTAATATTACTGATTCGGATCACACCCCTACAGTAAAGGGAAACGTTGAGTGTTAACAATCGGGGAAAACTCTAGAAAGTTGAGTGAACGGACTGATATTTCTTCGCAGCAGTCCCTGTGCAACTTAGGGGAGGAACATTGGCGGCAGGTAGCTCAGCAGTGAGTTTCCTGATGGCAGGTAGCCTGGCAGTGAGTTACCTGAGATGGCAGGTGGCCTGGCAGTGAGTTTCCTGAGATGGCAGGTAGCTCTAGCGGTTAAAAGTTACGGGCCAGTAACTTAAAGGTCGCTGTTTTGAATCCCTGAGCTGACTAAAGAAAAATTGCGATGTGCCCGTGAGCAGTGGATAAAGCAACTTAATTCTCCGTAAATTTCTCTACATATTTCCACAATATGAAGTTGAATAATACGTGAATTTGTGAAAATTATGATGCTGCCATTTTAGTGTAAGAGCTGTTTGAATAGATTGCCTGAAATTTCAGCCTGTTTTGACTGGAAAGTCCATGGTGATATCACCATGTGGTAAATTAGTTAATAGACCAATAAGACAGAGGTCCAAAGCTAGTTTTTAATTTTCCCTCACCGCTATTTTTGTTTTTTTGCCCATTTTAATTCAAAGCAATCACAGTAAGGTATTTTATTGTTACCCAGGAATGATTTGATATTGAGATGAAGCAGCTGCATTGGACCTTTTATAAATGTAAATAAATGAAATCTAAAATGTAATCTACATAATCCCAAAAGTATGAGAGTACCATAAACAATAACTAATAATGCTAAGGTTAAAATCTCAACTTTCTGGTCATTTTTTAAATAAATTGCTGAGGTGCTAGTCACTTTTGAGGACACAAGCTCAAGTTCACAGTACAATTATGATGAAGATATACAAATATTTTATATTGATATTTCCTATTCAACAAAACTGTATGAATAAGGCTTGAAATGACTTATACTTTCTAAATATAGTATAATCAAATTATAAAACGACTAACTACAAGATGTTTAGGTCGAGGATGTTCATGTTTTCTAAAGGTCTCTCTTACGATCAAAACCTCTGTCCCCATTGCCGTGAACGTCTCACAGACCTCTAGCTCTTTGGCATCATGAACCGTTAGGAACTTGCTTTACATCTCACTTATTATCACTATGACAGAAAGTTTTTTGTTCTTGAAAATCTATGAATTATTTTAGATTACTGGCTATAAATCAATCTCTGAATGTACTACACCGACGAACCTATTCTCTCCTGCTGCGCTTCATGTAATAGGCTGACCACACCGCTCACGTCAGCGTGCGTGAGCGTTGCAAAATACATTTAGAAATCTATGTTATTCAATTATTGCACCCACACTGCTCGCGCTGTCAAAATCGAGCGTCTGCGATGCCAAGGGCTGAAATAGAACTCCTTTCTATTTCTGACACAGATTTTGCTGCAAGCCTGCCTCTCCCATCTCCTCATTGGTTTATAGAAGCAGGTACCCACGTGCCATCTCATTGGTTATACCCACGTGGGTGATTGAAAAGGCAAACTGTGTTTGCCTGTCAGTGCCAGTAACACATGAAAGTGTAGATGCCAATCACCATATAAATTCAACGATGAAAAAAGCCTGGAAGGAGGAGAGATCAGAGCAGAGGACCTTGTGCATTTCTCAGGAAAATAACAACTCAATGTTTATATCCCAGGACAAATTAGCTAGCAACAGCAAGCTAGCAAAATAGGACAAATTAGCTAGCAAGTGCAAGCTAACTAGCTAAATTGCCATAAATGTTTAATGCTTTTTGACTTGTTCCCAAATTAATGTAATTGGTTCAGTGTGTGTTTTTTAAATTTTAACCTGCGTGTCGTGATCGTGTTTGGTGTAGGGGGACAAATATATTTATGCACAATGGCGCCACGATGGGTTCCATGTTAGTGGCTGGAATGTAGGATTCAGCCAGGAGTTGACGGACAGTCGGAAGAGCGGGAATGAAATGGTAGGAGGGACATCCCAGCTTCAAGATGCGTCCTATTTCACATCCTGTTCCTCACAGGCAAAATATACATACACCTGTGTCTGTGAGAATCAGGCTACCGTCTCAATCCAAGCCATTTTCATCTATGTTGTCCACATATCTATTTTTTTAAGTGAAAATTTCAGTCGGAACCGGTACCAGAACCACGCAGGTCCCCAAAACAGGGGACTTTACATCTAAGAGGTTTTAAGGTTTTATCGTGTTCAGGGCTGGATTTTCTACTCTTCAGTTTTCAAAGCATGAATAGCTGACTATTAAAGGCCAATGCAGACGTTTTTATATCAATATCAAATCATTTTTGCTAACAATTAAGTACCTTACTAGCTAGGTTTCTATCCAATTGGCGACAGATTTTCATGCGAATATTCTAAAATCTGCATACAAATACTTTCCGACCAGTGATGTGTTTCCACCAAATGGACTTGTTGCAGATAAAAAATCTGTGCGTGATGAGGTAGTGCACACAAAATGTACTTTTTTGCTTAAGTTTTCATGTATCGAATAGAAATGTAAAGTTTAATGTGTTTCCATCACCTTTTCAGCTACCGATAGTTTTGTCACAAAAACTGTTGTGTTAAATAGCAAATATGACTTATCCGGTCTTGGCACTTGAGCTCTAGCCAACAGCTTGCAGATACATGTACAATGCGGAAAGGCTGTGCGGGCAGGCTAGCCTACATAATGAGATTATTATGAATAAGAGCAAAAATATTGTTATTTGTCAAATGGCAGTCAAGCATTGATCCTCATGTCACCAGGAATAAGACCTCGATATTTATTGCAATGGAGCATCAAGCTCATCACTGTGCACTTTCACCACCCTGTGAAGTTCATCATAAATGATTTCATCTAGTAGCCTAATAATCTGCAGTGGTTTCCCGAGTCGTAGAGGAAGGGTCACACACCATATCATCATGTGACTAAGTTTACTTCGAGTTGATGGTTTCATATCAATATTTCAAATATTGTTATTGGCAGAGACGTTTAGTTGTTATTGGCAGAGAGGTTTAGAACTCTCTTTGTTATTGGTCTATTAACCAATTTCCTGCATGGTGATGTCACTATGGAACGCCGCAAACCTCCACCCATGCAAACCTGCTGATTAGAAGGTCCCGTGTAGATTATATTTTCAACCAGCAGCTATCAGGAAATAACACTGATCACATTTTTTCACACTTTTACAGTGTTAGTTTCATCAGCTGTTGCACAATATGATACAAAACACTGGAAAAACTGAATTATGACTGCACTGGGCCTTTAAGGCTCGCAAAAAGATTTTAAGTGGATAAAGGGTGTTGTAATTGTGAAATCATTATATTTTGATACACTCTTGATCCGGAGATCAGTCATTCAATGTAACAACTGACGGACATTTAAAAAAACTAAACGTAAACATGTTGTAGTGTTTATTTCAGTGAAGCTCCTCCGGTTCCAGGTAATACGTGGCGAAGATGAAGAACGCCACTGATATTTGGGTAAAGGAAAACAGCTGATGTAGCATCTTATTAATGAGTTATTATTACCGTCTTCACTGAGTAAAAAAGGAGTGATTTCTGTCCTCCTTTTCTCTAGGGCTTGTCCTCCATCAGGAGAGCGAGAGAGAGAGATTCATTGACCGGTAAAACGACCAACGCCCTTTAAAAAGTGATTTTTGTCCTTCCTAGGGACATAATGCTATGCTTCTCTCGACTTGACCACATCAGAAGACCTATTAAACCCGTACACATTTCATGTCTGTCTGTTGGGCCGGGAAAATACAGTTTAGGAATCACGAGGCCAAGGGATTGGCCAATGATGTATTGTCAAGTCGTGTTGAGAGCCGCACCTCCTGAGGACTACTCGACACAGAGGAGTTCTCTCTCTCTCTCCTTTCTTTCTTTCTCTCTCCCATTTCTCTCTCCTCTCTCTCTCTCTCTCTCTCTCTCTCTCTCTCTCTCTCTCTCTCTCTCTCTCTCTCTCTCTCTCTCTCTCTCTCTCTCTCTCTCTCTCTCTCTCTCTCTCTCTCTCTCTCTCTCTCTCTCTCTCTCTCTCTCTCTCTCTCTCTCTCTGCCAGCTTACAAATACTCAGAAGAACAAGTCACTGCTCATGGAAGTGCAAAAACCCAGAGGAAAATAAACAATGCTATATCAAACAGATCTACTGTATGAAAACACACCAGGAAGAAACCCCAAAATCATCCTTGAAAAGTGCCTTATATTTGTACCGTGTCTCTGTGTATCTGATATCTGTACAGAGTAGCCTGAAGGTGTAAAAGGACTGCTCCTATTGTGACTGCCCACTCATGCTGACAAACATACCCTCGTAAAACTGACTATCCTTCCTGATCCTTGACTTCGGCGATGCCATTTACAAAATAGCCCCCCCAACACTAAGATGACCAGATTTCTGTGAAATACTTAACATAATAAAGAAATAAGACGATGATGATTGGTAACTACATAATATACTTATACCAACCTAATCTGTATATTTCTCAGAAGAATGTATCTTCTTCAGGATTGCTTTGTCTTTGGCCAGCTTCTCCATGAACTCCTGGTAGGGGAGGTTGAAGTTTGTCTTCACAATAAGCATGGTATTGATGGTAGGAACAGTGAACCTATTTCCTGCTGCTGTCCATATATCATTCATTTGGGAGAACACTCTCTCGACTGGTGCATTACCTCCAGGTAAGCACATGACAACAGACTCTAATCTAGCCAGGTTAGTGTGTGGGATGTCATTCTCTTTGAAGTGGGTAACCACCATGCTCCATATCTGACTAAGCGGTGTCTCAGATGTTTCCATTCTTCGGTCGATCCCCCTTTAGAAACTCTTGCAGGCCAGTAACCTCGTCACACAATGCATCCTCATTGATGGTCACATTGGGGCATTTTTTCCTGCAGTGTGCCTGCTGCCTTCTGGATCTCTTCACGCTGAGGTTGCCTTTTTAAAAGGAGACAATGTAAATCTTTTAGATTATCTGTGTGCTTTCCACATGCTTGCAAGTAGTTCACAGCCGTAGTGAAGAATGATTGGGATGTTTTGAGAAAGCTCTCTTTAGACATGGCTCCATTTACCTCTAGCTCTCTCAGAAGTCCACTGACCAAAACTGGAATGAAGTTGTCATCACGTCTTGCAGTCAATTTTGCCTCAACGTTTCTCAGAATTGCAGCTGACTCCACAGCACAGTGGTCCTGGCCTCCAAGCTTCTTGATCGTGTCACTGAATACGGTCAGGTTTCCATGGACAAAGACCAGCCAAAGTTCAGTCAGTGGATCTTCGAACATTGTTCACAGGACAACAGGGCATTTGTCTTCAGAAAAAAGGATTTCAATGGCACATACCTTTTCAGCACTCTTTCTAGAGCAGGGAGCATGGACAGCCAGCGAACATTGCTGTGTCCTGAAATGTTATGGTACTCCTGGCCAACAAACTCACAAAAGCTCTTCAGTCTTTCTACTCTGAGCAGGTACTCAACATCAAGGGGGATCATATCCAAAGCTGTTCTGGCCGTGTTATGAATGATGTGGGCAGGACAACCTGAGCCAATCACCTCCCTCTGCAGAGCATTTTTAACTTTGGTATGGACATTGACCCTCCCCAGCCTATTCAGTCCTCCAAAGTTGGTATTTGTGTTGTTGGCAGAGAATGCCACGACTTTGTTTTGCAGGTTACATTTTGGATGACCACCAGGACCTCAGCTGCAATCTCCTCTGCTGTTTCTCCTTTCAGTTCAACAAAATCAAGCAGTTTTGTTTCCACAGATGTGCTGCCACCATATATCTGTACAATATCTGACTACTACTGGCAGCAGCTTTACATGTCCATGATTGGACGCATCAATGGACAGGGACACAAATTCAACCTGGTCTAGGTCCTGTGTTACCAAAGTAGTTGCCCATGTTGCTAACACATTACTCACTATGGCTTCACATTTTGTTCTAGCACATGTAAACTTTGGCTCAATAAGCTTCCGTGTCAGTTGTGCTGAGCAGTCCATAGATCTGTAACTATGATTGTGTGCATAGTGTGGTATGCAAAGACACCCTCCTGCACAGCTAAACCATATTCTTCTTGGGAAGGCTCTACCTTCTTGAAGAATGTGGTGACAGAGGGCACACCAACACGGGCAATCAGAGAGGCTCTATGCCTTTTTGTCTGCTGATGTTCTACCACTGCCGTTCTTCCCCGCTGCCAATTGCAAAAGAGGAATTTCAAAGGGTGCAGTTAACCATTCTATCGTCTTGACCTGAGCGTATAAATGGAAATTCTCTCATGTTGTCATTAAATGGCATTTCCGTTTCTTGGAAAGAGCCATTGTACCTCCTCTGTCTGCTCTTCTTCACTCTCCTTGTGTCACTCTTTTTACTCTCTTAACTTTTTCTTCTCCTCCAATCTTTCTCCACTCGTCTCCTGCTCTTTCTTCCGTTCTTTCTCTTTACCTTTCTACCTCACTCTTCCACACTCTCCTCGCTTCACTCTTTTTACTCCCCTTAATTTTTCCTTCTCCTTCCTCTCCAATCTCTAATAATAAATAGTCACTATTAGATAAAATACTTTGGTTAACAGATTCCCATTGCTTGCCTCATTTTTGTATTTTATCTCAAAAAACATTGTTTGGAATAATAAATTGGCAGGCTCTGTAACCATATCTTTACCTTTCCTCCTCTATCTCCTTCACTCTTCTTCCTATCCAGTCTTCCTCTATCTCCTTCACTCTTCTTCATATGCAGTCTTCCTCCTCTATCTCCTTCACTCTTCTTCCTATCCAGTCTTCTTTCCTCTCCACTCTCTAACAGAAAACATTATGCTAATGTTATCCATGAAAATGTCAAAACATATTTTCACACTACTTATAATGCCAAACCATAAAATTGTAAAATTGACTGTCCCTGGAAAACGGGGATGTCCGGTCACCCTACCCAACACTCTACTCAGCAAACTGGATGTAGTCTATCACAGTGCCATCCGTTTTGTCACCAAAGCCCCATTTACTACTCACCACTGCGACCTGTATGCTCTCGTTGGCTGGCCCTCACTACATATTCGTCGCCAAACCCACTGGCTCCAGGTCATCTATAAGTCTATGCTAGGTAAATCCCGCCTTATCTCAGCTCACTGGTCACCATAGCAACACCCACCCGTAGCACGCGCTCCAGCAGGTATATTTCCCTAGTTATCCCCAAAGCCAACACTTCCTTTGGCCGCCTTTCCTTCCAGTTCTCTGCTGCCAATGACTGGAACGAATTGCAAAAATCACTGAAGCTGGAGTCTTATATCTCCCTCTCTAACTTTAAGCATCAGTTGTCAGAGCAGCTTACCGATCACTGTACTTGTACACAGCCAATCTGTAAATAGCACACTCAACTACCTCATCCCATATTGTTACTTACCCTGTTGCTCTTTTGCACCCCCAGTATCTCTACGTGCACATCATCATCTGCACATCTATCACTCCAGTGTTAATGCTAAATTGTAATTATTTTACCTCTATGGCCTATTTATTGCCCTACCTCCCTACTCTTCTACATTTGCACACACTGTACATAGATTTTTAAATTCTTTTTCTATTGTGTTATTGACTGTACGTTTGTTTATCCCATGTGTAACTCTGTGTTGTTGTTTTTTGTCGCACTGCTTTGCATTATCTTGGCCAGGTCGCAGTTGTAAATGAGAACTTGTTCTCAACTGGCCTAAATAAGTGCAAAGGAGCAAAATAAATTAATAAATACAGTAGGGAGGAGGTAGCTGTTTGGGCAAAATTATTGATGGGCTATGTACAGGTGCAGTAATCTGTGAGCTGCTCTGACAGCTGGGGCTTAAAGCTAGTGAGGGAGATAAATGTTTCCAGTTTTAGAGATTTTTGTAGTTCGTTCCAGTCATTGACAGCAGAGAACTGGAAGGAGAGGCGGCCGAAGGAGGAATTGGCTTTGGGGGTGACCAAGAGATATACCTGCTGGAGCACGTGCTACAGGTGGGTGCTGCTATGGTGACCAGCGAGCTGAGATAAGGGGGAACTTTACCTAGCAGGGTCTTGTAGATGACCTGGAGCCAGTGGGTTTGGCAGACGAGTATGAAGCGAGGCCAGCCAACGAGGAGTGTACAGGTCGCAGTGGTGGGTAGTACATGGGACTTTGGTGACAAAACGGATGGCACTTGTGAGTGGACTGCATCCAATTTATTGAGTAGGGTATTGGAGGCTATTTTGTAAATGACATCGCCGAAGTCGAGGATCGGTAGGATGGTCAGTTTTATGAGGGTATGTTTGGCAGCATGAGTGAAAGATGCTTTGTTGCGTAATAGGAAGCCAATTCTAGATTTAACTTTGGATTGGAGATGTTTGATGTGAGTCTGGAAGGAGAGTTTACAGTCTAACCAGACACCTAGGTATTTGTAGTTGTCCACATATTCTAAGTTAGAACCGTCCAGAGTAGTGATGCTGGACGGGCGGGCAGGTGCAGGCAGCAATCGGTTGAAAGATGCATTTAGTTTTACTTGTATTTAAGAGCAGTTGGAGGCCACGGAAAGAGTTGTATGGCATTGAAGCTCGTCTGGAGGGTAGTTAACACAGTGTCCAAAGAAGGGCCAGAAGTATACAGAATGGTGTCGTCTGCGTAGAGGTGGATCAGAGACTCACCAGCAGCAAGAGCGACATCATTTATGCTATACAGAGAAAAGAGTCAGCCCAAGAATTGAACCCTGTGGCACCCCCATAGAGACTGCCAGAGGCCCGGACAACAGGCCATCTGATTTGACACACTGAACTCTATCAGAGAAGTAGTTGGTGAACCAGGCGAGGCAATCATTTGAGAAACCAAGGCTGTTGAGTCTGCCGATGAGGATGTGGTGATTGACAGAGTCGAAAGCCTTGGCCAGGTCAATGAATACGGCTGCACAGTATTGTTTCTTATCGATGGCCCGGTTAAGATATCGTTTAGGACCTTGAGCGTGGCTGAGGTGCACCCATGACCAGCTCTGAAACCAGATTGCATAGCGGAGAAGGTGCGGTGGGATTCGAAATGGTTGGTAATCTGTTTGTTGACTTGGCTTTCGAAGACTTTAGAGAGGCAGGGTAGGATAGATATAGGTCTGTAGCATTTTGGGTCAAGAGTGTCCCCCCTTTGAAGAGGTGGATGACCGCAGCTGCTTTCCAATCTTTGGGAATCTCAGATGACTCGAAAGAGGTTGAACAGGCTAGTAATAGGGGTTGCAACAATTTCAGCAGATAATTTAAGAAAGAAAGGGTCCAAGATTGTCTAGCCCGGCTGATTTGTAGGGATCCAGATTTTGCAGCTCTTTCAGAACATCAGCTGACTGGATTTGGGAGAAGGAGAAATGGGGAAGGCTTGGGCGAGTTGCTGTGGGGGTGCAGTGCTGTTGACCGTGGTAGGGGTAGCCAGGTGGAAAGCATGGCCGCCGTAGAAAAATGCTTATTGAAATTCTCAATTGTAGTGGATTTATCGGTGGTGACAGAGTTTCCTATGCTCAGTGCAGTGGGCAGCTGGGAGGAGGTGCTCTTATTCTCCAAGGACATTACAGTGTCCCAGAACGTTTTTGAGTTTGTGTTGCAGGAAGCATATTTCTGCTTGAAAAAAGCTAGCCGTGGCTTTTCTAACTGCCTGTGATGGTGAGGAAAGCAATTTTTTTAATAACCAGGCATCCTCTACTGAAGGGATGAGGTCAATATCCTTCCAGGATACCCGGGCCAGGTCGATTAGAAAGGCCTGCTCACCGAAGTGTTTCAGGGAGCGTTTGACAGTGATTAGTGGAGGTAGTTTGACCGCTGACCCATTACGGATGCAGGCAATGAGGCAGTGATCGCTGAGATCTTGGTTGAAAACAGCAGAGGTGTATTTAGAGGGCAAGTTGGTTAGGATGATATCTATGAGGGTGCCCGTGTTTACGGCTTTGGGGTGGTACCTGGTAGGTTCATTGATAATTTGTGTGAGATTGAGGGCATCAAGCTTAGATTGTAGGATGGCTGGGGTGTTAAGCATGTCCCAGTTTAGGTCACCTAGCAGCACGAGCTCTGAAGATAGATGGGGGCAATCAGTTCACATATGGTGTCCAGAGCACAGCTGGGGGGCAGAGGGTGGTCTATAGCGTAGTGGCGGCAACGGTGAGAGACTTGTTTTTAGAGAGGTGGATTTTAAAAGTAGAAGTTCAAATCGTTTGGGTACAGACCTGGATAGTAGGACAGAATCTCTGCAGGCTATCTCTGCAGTAGATTGCAACATCGCCCTCTTTGGCAGTTCTATCTTGTCTGAAAATGTTGTATTTAGGGATGGAGATTTCAGAGTTTTTGGTGGTTTCCTAAGCTTGGATTCAGACATGGCTAGGACATCTGGGTTGGCAGAGTGTGCTAAAGCAGTGAATAAAACAAACTTAGGGAGGAAGCTTCTAATGTTAACATGCATGAAACCAAGGCTATTACGGTTACAGAAGTCATCAAAAGAGAGCGCCTGGGGAATAGGAGTGGAGCTAGGCACTGCAGGGCCTGGTTTCACCTCTACATCGCCAGAGGAACAGAGGAGGAGTAGAATAAGGGTACGGCTAAAAGCTATGAGAATTGGTCGTCTAGGACGTCCGGAACAGAGAGTAAAAGGAGCAGGTTTCTGGGGCGATAAAATAGCTTCAAGGTATCAATGTACAGACAAAGTTATGGTAGGATGAATACAGTGGAGGTAAACCTAGGCATTGAGTGATGATGAGAGCAGATATTGTCTCTAGAAACATCATTGAAACCAGGTGATGTCATCGCACTGTGTGTGTGGTGGAAATGAGAGGTTGGATAAGGTGTAATGAGCATGGCTAGAGGCTCTACAGTGAAATAAGCCAATAAACACTAACCAGAACAGCAATGGACAAGGCATATTGACATTAAGGTGAGGCATCCTTAGCCTAGTGTGATCAAAAGTGTCCAGTGAGTAGTGAGGTCGGTTTGCGGTCAGGACGATTCAGACAGCTAGCCTGGCCATGGGTAGCAAGTTGGCAGAAGATGGTCTGTTATTAGCCACCTTGTGTGTTCTCCGGTAGATCAGTGGGGTTCCGTGTTGTAGAGGGGACCAATCCAATTGGCAAAACAGTTATAGTTATGGTGGCCCAAGAAAATTGGCCGATCGACCTATTCAGATAGCAGCCGATAAGACAGCTAACCATTAGCTGGCCGCAGATTGGTCGTTCAGGTTACGTTTCACGACGGAGGGGCTAGTTGGATAACTCCCTCGGGCAGATAACGTCCGGTAGTCTAGTCGTGAAAGCCCGATGGGGCTCGCGCATCGGCAGTAAACGGGTCCGGATAGGTGATTGTAGCCCAGGAGTGGCTGATGGAACTCTTCAGCTGGCTAGCTCCGGAATAATTGATGTTAAGCTCCGGGACCGGGACGTTAGCCAATAGTCACTCGGATAGCAGCTAGCTAGCTGCAAGATCAGGTGTAAATGTCGCAGAGCTTGCGGTAGAAATCCAGGGATATGGAGAGAAAATAGGTCCGGTGTGCTCTGGTCTGAGTCGCGTTGTACAAAAACTGCCAATAGCTTTTCGGCTAAGGGATAGCTGATGACTGCCAACCGTGGTTAGCTGAATTTCTAACATTAGCTAGTGAACTGGCTAACTTCTGGCTAACTTCTGGCTAGCTTCTGTTGTGATTTCAGATTTGAGGTAAATAATACTTTTTTTTTAAATTGGTGAGACGGGTTGTAGGAGAGTGTTTTAAAGTTGAGTTTTAGAAAAAATATATAAAAGATATGCGAAGAAAAGATGTAAATATATATATATACACGGGACACGACAAGACGAGACAAAGGATGTCTAGACTGCTATGCCATCTTGGATTAGGAGAAAAGGCAGCCGTCCCAGAATCTTCTTAGCCCGGTGCTGCAGGCCTGGGGTGACCTCTCCGTGCTCCCTGTCAGTGACCGGGGAACCAATCAGAGAGCTCGTCACTGGCTGACCCTGTGCTGTATTTTAGCAGAGAATCAGGACTATGAGGTTGGTGAGGCCAAATACAGGCGGAAATGAATACACAGTACATTTAAATCCACGATTTTTGTGAATTTGTCATTGTTTAAAGCATATATTCACCCTGTTTTGGGTTGATGTTATCTCCGGGTAAAACTATTTATAAGAAAAACTTTTCTAGGATATGTTGAGCTGATTTCCTAATGGAAGTATCAAAAATGGTCTATTACATTTTTTTAAACCAATTTTATCAAACCTTTATTTAACTAGGCAAAATAACAAATTCTTATTTACAATGACGGCCTACCCCAGCCAAAATCCGTCCCCTAACCGACGCTGGGCCAATGATGTGCAGCCCTATAGGACTCCCGATCACGGCCAGTTGTGATACAGCCCGAGATCAAACCCTGTAGTGCACGCTTCAAGCACTCGTAATCAGGATCCTGAGGCCTACATTGAACACCACACATTGGCTGCCACTGTAGGCTGAATAGTGAACAGCTATTTCCATGTTAAAATGTTATAGGATGCATTTTTTCCATTGTTTTATGATAGTTTGGCCATTCTGGTAGGCCTACACTGGTCAAATAGCCACTTAAAACTGTAACCCAAAGTGCGTACAGCCTCAGTGTTCCCAGTAAGCGGCGTGGAAGTTGCACATTGCCTGCCACCCCAGGAAACTCACGTTTCTGACTGCACTGAGCACTTAAGGGTCAACTGTGGACAGAGAAGAAGAAAGAAGGTAGAGGCGGAGAAGCAGCCACCATAGGCTAATTAGCATGGGCTCGCTGCTCCACCAGGCTACAGTTAATTTACACACCTGGTGTGGTGGCATTAGCTCTGTGTACACACACACATATATATAGACATACACACACACAGACAACCCCCAGACACCCAGCTAGAAAACACACACACACACACACTGAAGGCACTCCCCACACACTGTTGTCTGGACAATGTCACTGAGATGGCTTCAGTGACTGCTTCATCAGCATCCCATAATTTATGTTGTATTGAGTGGGTCCTGGCTGGGCTGGCTGCTAAGCGGTGACTGTACTCACACCAAGGAGGTGTGTGGTGTGTGTGTGTGTGTGTGTGTGTGTGTGTGTGTGTGTGTGTGTGTGTGTGTGTGTGTGTGGGTGTGGAGAGAGAGAGAGAGGCTACTTGCAGACATCAGTCGCATTAACATGCCCTCAGCAATGGCATCAAACTGAGATATAGACAAGTCATAATTAATGCTGGTGAATTAGCTATTGGCGCATGAGTCCTCATTGTGTGTGTGTGTGTGTGCGTGCGTGTGTCCATACCTTACTCAGTGCCTCCAGTTGTTGCAGGACAAGTCTCTTATCACACACACACACCTTCACTGATGAGAATGAATGACATCACCTGGAGCAGGGTATAAAGCTCAGCTGCAGCTGCCGGGGCCCCAGCTCCATCCACCCGGCCTACCTGGCTCATTGTTGTATAGTCAGTATCAGAGAGTCAACACTGCACCGTGGGCCCAGTGGAGTTTGGTGGAGCAGGGGGCCACCGAAACACAACTATCAGCAGGAGCAAGCAGGACCAGGGGCGGCTGATTTATTAAGACACTGCCTGCTGCCAGAGGCTCAAAGTACAGGTCAACATCACACAGGTCTGGGAGGACTGGAGGATGTCCTGGGAGAGAGAGATGTAGACACAGATTTAAACACACAAATACACACCCACACACCTCAGGTGTGCACACACACACACACACACACACACACACACACACACACACACACACACACACACACACACACACACACACACACACACACACACACACACACACACACACACACACTCAGTAGCTGAAGGTATGCCTTCCAGTATGTGAACTCAAAATATTATGTGTGTAGGATTCAATCTAAAATACTGACCCAGGCTAGGTTAAGCACATATAGTAATACATAGTCACACCAGACCAATACATTTTGTGTAAGAAATTCTTCTTCTTGTATGGTCTGTTTTATAGCCTTCATTTGTAATGCAGTCCATGAGGAGATTCAGGCTTTAAGTCGAATCAAAACAGGATAGGCCACTAGAAATGTATGGAGGCTGATTTTGTTATTGATTAGGCAGAAATACATTGTAACATAACATAGCCACACATTTTGCTTTGAAATTGAGGATTTGGCCCAGTCAAAACCAGTTAAAATCTAACTGAAAAATGACTAATTTAGGAAATATCTAAAGCAATACAGCATGAGACAAGCCCAAACAGATTTGTTACGGTACTGTATTCTAGTGGCTTATACACTTGAAGTCGGAAGTTTACATACACCTTAGCCAAACACATTTAAACTCTGTTTCACAATTCCTGACATTTTAATCCTCGTTAAAATTCCCTGTCTTAGGTCAGTTAGGATCACCACATTGGATTTAGAATGTGAAATGTCAGAATAATAGTAGAGAGAATGATTTATTTCAGCTTTTATTTCTTTCATCACATTCCCAGTGGGTCAAGTTTATACACTCAATTAGAATTTGGTAGCATTGCCTTTAGAATTGTTTCACTTGGGTCAAATGTTTCGGGTAGCCTTCCAAGCTTCCCACAATTAGTTTGGTGAATTTTGGCCCATTCCTCCTGACAGAGCTGGGGTAACTGAGTCAAACTGTAGGTTAGGGATTCTTGAAAGATGGGACAATCTTCTTAATATTAACACCATTTCAAACCTACATATTTTGATAGACCAAAGTGCTAGCTGTGTAAAGGAACAAACTAATTCTTAAATGTTTTCATAAAATACAACTAACTGGATTTAGGTCAACTCCTTCAGACTCCGTAAAGGCATTTCATTTGTACATGTATTGTCCGACAAGAGTTGTTAAAGGCCTTGACTGTTTAATTCTAACATTAGATTATTCAAATTTTGTGATACAAATCTCCAAATGTATTTTTGTTTTATTTTGTGATATTTTAATAATGTGCTGCGGGTCTAATTTCGTTAGCATTTTGGCATATTCTCTGGTTCAGAACGAAAAACAACATGTTTAAAGCAAACATTATCCCTTAGATCTAGAACAGTAAATACTTTAATAGTTTAAGCACAGTGTTGTTGCAGAACGTTGATGAAAGTGTTTTTTCTGAAGTATAAAAACAAATCGATCTTCAGGGTTTAGCAATCAACCAGTTGACAAGCCATTGATTGACTTGACAACAAATACCCAACGCATAAATATTTTTGCCTCTAAAGATAAAACATGAATAAAAACATGACCCTTCTATCAGGAAATGAATAATTTGAAAATATTTGGACAATTCCAAAGAAAATCTTTCCCTTATAAAATTGCCCTAAATGTATTTTTAAGCTCAAATAACGAAACCAAATCAATATTTTTTAAACTGTAAAAATAAAGTTTCCCTGCCGGGACAAACGATTGTCCCACATTTAAGAACTCTTGAGGCAATACATCACCATAGGTACACATAACTAATATGTCAGCATATAACTACAATATCCTAATACTTTAAGGGTTTCAAGTTTTCCTTTACTCCTTCGAAAAGTATTTGATCCCTCAAACACTACTCTTAATAAAGTTATTTGCAGTTAAAAGGATATAAAAAGGTAGAGTCCATTATTTGTGTATTCTGTGGTGTTGCCGGAATAATAACCGCATTTTTAGCACACACACACACACACACACACACACACACACACACACAAGCTCTCACGTCCAAATTAGGCGTTCATCCATGTTTTTCAAACGTAGAATTTTTAACTTGGTAGAGCATGGTGTTTGCAACGCCAGGGTTGTGGGTTCGATTCCCACGGGGGCCAGCACAGAAAAAACAAAATGTAGTGAAATCAAAGGTGTATGCTTCACTACTGTAAGTCGCTCTGGATAAGAGCGTCTCCTAAATGACTAAATGTAAAATGTAAAATGTAATGTTACATTTGGAAGTGTTTAAGGCTAGTCTGACATTTAGGCATTAACTCTGAAATCTTAAGGTTAGGCATTAACTCTGAATGGTTAAGGTTAAGGGGGTAAAGTTTGGGATAGACTTAAAAAGAAAATCTCAAAAACAACTTTCTATACTAGAGTCGAATCATACAACCCTTGTGCACAGAGGTAGATGTTGTACCTACGTGGGAGGTCAGGGCTCACTGTTGCCCCCCTAGTGGCCGATTCCATGTCATCTCCCGACGTCCTCGGACATGGAGTGGATGTTGAATACTGACTTGTATCACGGGTGACCTGGCTACACATAAACACACACACACACACACATAAACAAACACACAACACACACACACACACACACACACACACACACCACAGAGGTACTCCCTGACAAGTAGGCAGGTTGCTCAGCTCTTCTTTTTACACATATGCATACTGAAAGCAATAACATCTCCCCTGGACATTTAAATTGCTAATCACAGCATAGCTTTAACATCACACAGACAATTAATTATTTAGACGTATGTCCAGCCAGTATAATTATAGATTTTTTTTTCTCAATCTGTCCAACATTGAAAATGTATCACGGTAATCCAGTGATGTTTAAACCAGATGAAATCGTAATTACAGTGCTCATTATTTAAACCCAGATCAAGGACAGGGGGAACCTGAGGGAGAGAAGTGGGTACCCTGGGTGGCTGTAGTAGGTGTGAGGGGGAGAAAGGTGTTACTTGGGGTGGCCGTAGGGATGGGTGTGAGGGTGAGACGAGAGAGAGGGGTGAGGCAGGGCAGTGACACCACTCAGTGTAAATGGCAAAGCCCCTAAGAACCCCCAACCCCCATAAACACAAGACACATACCCTACCCCCAGTCTTACTGAGGAACATAATGACACAGCTGGAGTTGAACAGATCTCAATGCCACAGTAACAACCATGTTTATGGTGCATTATTTGGCCACTTGCCAACCCGTTGGAGTCTTTATCTCTGCTCTTGTTGCATCAGAATGACACAAATCAAAAAATAAAAGGCAAGTTTGTCTACACTCTGACTCTGTGTTATGGCTGGAGTTAGAGAAGGGGACATGAGGGAGGTTATGTCCTTAAGTTTGTCTAGTCTGACTCTGTGTTATGGCTGGCAGTTAGAGAAGGGCATGAGGGAGGTTATGTCCTTAAGTTTAAAGATGAAAGGCTCACGGAGAAGGACGACAGAGAGACCTTGGGTTTGTCTGGGACTGGACTCCTGGGTGAGTTTTTCTGAGTAGTGATGGTGTGGAGAGGAGGGTGAGTGGAATGGTTATTGTCTGGTTGAATGTGGAGCTTTGGACACACGGAAGCCAAAAAGGGAGGGTGGCCCGGCGTCTCAGCATGCCCTGCCTCCCAGCCAGCCAGGCCAGCCAGCCGATCCCAGCGGCAGCGAGGCACAGAAAAACCACTGTAGCAAAAACAAGCCTCGATGTTGGAAAGAAGAAAAAAAAAACTACTTTATCCACAAAATCAACAGAAGGAGAATGTCAATGTTTGGTCTGAGGGAGAGAGAGACACGTTTAAATATACATTTATTCAGACCGGGCTGAGATCAAACAGCAACATTGATCGGCTCTTCCCTCAACCACCCCTCCCACCTCCTTTCCTCCCTCCCTTCCTATTTTTCCCTCTTCTCTGTGAGTATCGGACTTTCTGCATGGGCCATCACCATGCCGATTCTGGCCGCTGTCACCTGCCTCTCTTAGGGGCAGAGCCTGGAGTACTATGGGATAGAGTTCATCTGACGGCCTTGTGTTGGGAGTAGAGGCTAAGAACACACACACACACAAACACCCACCCAACACACACGTATACAACCACCCACACACACACACACACACCTCTCTATGGGGCCCTCTTGTCTTACCAGCAGGGACAAATTGAGTTCCCTCAACCCAGTCCGACCACAAAACAAGTTTCTAATCAAGACAAGGACTGGCCAACGGATTCCTGCCAAACCCCAAGCTACATTTCCCCAGTGTCCCTCATAGCCCCCTCTCTGCATCGACCCAATGGGAAATCAGATTAACTCACTCCAGCCTATCAAGTGTAATTAGTCCATTCTCCGCTATTGCTTAATTGCAAGGCCCGGCTTTTTTACAAAACGGGCCTGTCAGAACCCCTTCGAGGTGATCAAATTACAAGGGTTTTCAAAAGGTAGGACACAGCCCCTAAATTAAAAGTGGCATCCTGTCTCCGGGTAAGGAATAACAGACTGATTGTGGAGTTAGAATGCTGATCCAGCCAGACAATCTGATGATGATGGTCATGAACAGCCTTCTACTCCCCAGACCACAACCAGTCAAACGGGCCGGGTCATATTTAGATGAGCGGGAAATGGTTGAATATGATTGGATGAGCCGCTTGTCATTCATTGTTTTTGACGAATCTCCAGACCACAACCAAACGTCACAGTCAAGCGAGGTGGATCGTGATGTTCAATAAGCGGGGATAGTCGAATATGATTAGATAAGTCACTTGTCAATTATTTGTTCTGACCAATCAGTGCTTGGTCAACACTTGGACAACGCATCTCCAATATAAGCCATAATGGACAGTACTGCGTAGGTGAGCATTTAATCATTCATCAGTGAGTGAAGGGTGTCATTAGGACTTGAGGGGGGAGCGAGTTGTGCTGCAGTGCAGATTCTGAAGCAACATCTCGTTGAGTGGAGAGGAGCTAGAATGGGCATAGGAGCAGATCGATAAGACCTGAGGCAGATACAGAGGGAGTGATGGGTACTCCATGCAGCGTACACACACACACACACACACACACACACACACACACACACACACACACACACACACACACACACACACACACACACACACACACAGCACACACACACACACACACACACACACACACACACACACAGGTATATTACATTAGGAAGGCCAGCTGCTGATTCATGATAAAACACAGAGAAAATAATAACAAAAAAACCAAGAAGACAGTTTTTTTGAAGGGTTTAGCTGTGAATCCCTAAGTTTGTTCGACTCGGTCTGTGTATTTCAGATAGACACAGGTGCCTGAATCTAACTGAGAGAGAAAGGCAGCCCCATCTAGATCAGTAGTGACTGAGATGAAGTTAACCTGTGCTCTCCAGGTAGTTACAGTACACTAGTTGTCTCATTTGTAAGCAGATCTCAGCTCTAAACAAGGGTCCAAATCAATCAAATCAAATCACATTTTATTTCATTTGTCACATGCGCCGAATACAACAGGTGTAGTAGACCTTACAGTGAAATGCTTACTTACTTAAGCCCTTAACCAACAACGCAGTTCAAGAAATTGAGTTAAGAAAATATTTACTAAATAAACTAAAGTAAAAAAATGTTTTTTTAAAAGGTAACACAATAACAATAATGAGGCTATATACAGAGGGTACCAGTACTGAGTTAATGTGCGGGGTTACAGGTCAGTTGAGTAGCAGCAGTGTAAAAACAAAGGGGGTTAATGTAAATAGTCTGGGTGGCCATTTGATTAATTATTCAGCAGTCTTATAGCTTGGGGGTAGAAGCTGTTAAGGAACCTTGGACCAAGACTTGGCGATTCAGTACCGCTTGCCGATGCGATAGCAGAGAGAGCAGTCTATGACTTGGTTGACTGGCCAATACACTACAATTCTGCCTCACTATCAATTACAGATTTGACTCTTGTATTGAATCAAATTGTTCAATTGAAATGTCTATAAATCACCATCATCCCTGTGATGGCAGATGATTCATCTGGATACTGTAGATCGAGCGTTTCCCAAACGATTCATCAAGATCAGCATTTCCCAAACGATTCGTCTGGATACTGTAGATCAGCGTTTCCCCAAACGATTCATCTAGATACTGTTGATCAGAGTTTCCCAAACGATTCATCTGGATACTGTAGATCAGCGTTTCCCAAACGATTCATCTGGATACTGTAGATCAGCGTTTCCAAACGATTCATCTGGATACTGTAGATCAGCGTTTCCCAAACGATTCATCTGGATACTGTAGATCAGAGTTTCCCAAACAATTCATCTGGATACTGTAGATCAGCGTTTCCCAAACGATTCATCTGGATACTGTAGATCAGCGTTTCCCAAACGATTCATCTGGATACTGCTGTGCCAAACCTGTCAGCAATGACTGATATGGATGTATCTGAATAGATCCCGATTCACATAAGGCTCAACATGTCAACCAACTAATTAATTATGACAATATTTTCTGAATGAATTGCTTTGACATGAACATGTTTCATAATAACAGATGAACTCTGTGTCAATAATAATAATAATATATCTTATTTAGTAGAGGCTTTTATCCAAAGCAACTTACAGTCATGCCTGCATACATTTTAAGTATGGGTGGTCCCAGCAGGAATCAAACCCACAACCCTGGCGTTGCAAGCACCATGCTCTAACAACTGAGCCACACATGACCACTATATTTGGAGTGAACATGTCTGGTTTGATACAGACCAAGAAGGAGGAGGATCTAGTGCAGAGAGAGTAGTAATCTAATTGTGGTCAGCCCAGTCTTGTGGTCAGCCCAGTCTTGTGGTCAGCCCAGATTATAAACATCCACTATATGTCCTCTCTGCTTCCCTCCGGTCCAGTTCAGTCCATCAGCCAGGACAGATCCACCTCTGACCCATCTGCTCTGTGGTTGGTGGGGCTGGTGATAGTCTAGATGTAGGTGACTGGTGGGTGGACCAGTGGGACCCACTGTCCCCTACGAGGGTGCCCCGCCACGGGTCACCTGGCGCCGTCTCTATTCCTCGTTATTTATCTCTGTCGGACAGTCCATTCCTCTTCCTGTCATCTCTCTCTCCTTCCCCATCCCCATTCCCTCTCTTCCCCGCTCCGCTGTGTCTGGCACTCGTCCTCCACTCTCCGCTCCCTGGAACTACAGCCAAGTGCCAGCTCCCCGGGCCAATGCCTGCTGAGTCCACCCCTCCACGCCGCCCCCATCCAGCCCCCGACAGCCCCCCCTCTGGTAGCCCCATTACACCCATCCCCCGCCCCGTAGGGTCATGTGACTACCCTAATGATTGTGATGGTGATGGCAGATCCAGAGCTGTGTGCTCTCGATGTATAAAGTTAAGTCCAGTAGTCTAGTGAGTTCCTCCGGCCCAGCCGGTGGGGGGGATGGGTTGCTGTCTCCTCTCGTGGCCCAGCAGTGGGGGTAATTAGTTCCCCGGGTTGGTTGGGTCTGGAACTTGTCTCCTTGCCCCGCCAGCTCCCTCAGGAGTGTCCAGGACGCAGCCCCCTTTTATTTCTTTCATTAGGAAAGTAGCAGCTAACGGAGGCAGGAGGCAGGGAGGCAGCGGACAGAGTGAAGGCCCCTCTTTTGGCCGGTGATAAATTGGTTCGCCTTGCAGGCTGGAGGTAGGGGAGGAGGGAGGGGGTAGAATGACACGCAGAGGACATGAAGGGGGGAAGAACACAAAGAAGAAGAAGAAGTCACAAACAACATTAAAGGAGGTGAGGGAATCAGCAGCAGATAAAAATATCTAGTTCAAAGAGAGAGCAGAGAGAGACAGGAGAAGTACACTTCCAGCTACAGTCTCTGTCCATTCTGGCCCCTTAAATAACAACCCTATTCTGGGGTTGAATTAGCAAGAGACCACTGGTCCTCACATCAAGGACAGGCCCCAAAGTGCGAACAAGTGGTAGGCATTAACATGAATTGAAAGTCTGGTAATGACAGGAAAATAATTGGCATCATCTTCACTAGAGTTCGGTTAAGGTGGAGGAATCCTCCAAAGCCATTTTCGGCGGTTTTGTACCTTGCAATTACTTTGCAGCGCTCACAGGCAGTTTAAAGTGACACAGCAGTGTAAAAAAAGTGGGGGAAGAAACGAGGGGCGAAAAAGTGTAATTAGCGAAAGGGTTTCATGTGAGCAGCTCTTTGATTTATAATTCAGTAGCGCAGCGCTCCTGCTAACCCAAGGCTAATGCTCTACTGAATTAGCTAGACCTCGTGCGACTGGGAGAGGAGAGGGGCCAGCCAACCCAACATGGTGGGTAATTTGTGCTCTGTTTAAGGTGGGTTTAGAGGGCGAGAGACGTGAGGTCCATACCTGGCCCTGTCTCTCAACCATCCACCTGGCGGGCATCAGGCATCAGATCACAGGAAGAGGGGGAACATAGTAGAGAAGGGTCAGCGAGGTCTGAAAGATGGGAAGAAAGAAGGGCTCTCTCTCTCTCTGATATCTAGCCAGATGAAAGGGATGAAGGGATAGGTTAGTAGGGACTGAGAGACCCCCATCCCCCAAACTACAGGAAGGGAAGAGGACCTCATATGAGGACTTCATAGGAGGACTGTAGTGACAACACCAATAGTTATTGTAATCTACTGCACACGCAGTAGGCGCTTTATGTGACCTTTCATCTGACACTCTGCGTCTGTGTCATAAGAAAAGTCGGACCAAGACAAGACCAAAAATATGTAGTGTAGCTACTCCATTTAGAATAGTAGACATACAGAATCGTTTCTAATCAGATAGCTGCTTTGATGATGCTGCAGTGCTCTCTGTTCTCTGCTATAGTAGCCTGGTTTCTACTCGACACACAGTTAGGCTTTTTCCTCCAGTCAGTCTCCCCTGGGTTCAATGATTCCCCCTGATCATCTTCTTCTCTGACGCACTTATAAAGCTAATGTGCTGACTTTAGGTTTTCAACCCGCCGTGATCCCCACAATCCCCTCTGTTCCCTCTGTTCCCCATTCCACATTCCCGAGCGAGATCCGCTGCCGCGGCGCCGCCTTTGATCGCATGCAGGCAGTCCCCGGTTAACGGTTTAAAACGCTCTCAATTCCTTGACGATGTTGGGCCTCGGCAGTTCAGTTAAAGAGTGTTTCCCCATCACCATGCCCCTGTCCAAATTCACAGCTCTTAAACGAGGAGGAACCCCTTTCTCCCAGTTTCCCATCACCAGCACTGCTTTCAAGTTTCAAGTTCCCCTCGATAGTGTGCCGTAGATGTAAGCCCTAGATTTTGTCTCGCCCATCTTTGTCAAGCCCGTTTGCCAAATACTCAAAAGGGCCAATAAGCTAGGTCTTCATTGTTGCTCTCCAAGTAATCCTCAGCTCTGACTCTCTCTCAGAAATCAATGCAAAGGTTGAGAGGAGGTTAACTTGAAATTATTCACTCATTGGGGTTGGAAAGTGGTAAAATTTAAGGGATCACCCTTTTTTTGTTAGTATGGGCATTGGTCTACATGATGCAATTAACTGCCCACATCTTTCAACATGGTACATTTGGTAACAACATTGTGTCAATATGTGACCTGTTTCAAGAAGCTAGGTGTATGTCGCATGTCACTACTTCACAGGAGAGTCATTTGAACATATACACTACCGGTAAAATGTTTTAGAACACCTACTCATTCAAGGGTTTTTCTTTATTTTACTATTTTCTACATTGTAGAATAATAGTGAAGACATCAACACTATGAAATAACAGCTATGGAATCATGTAGTAACCAAAAAAAGTGTTAAACAAATCAAAATATATTTTATATTTGTTTTTCTGCAAATAGCCACCCTTTGCCTTGATGACAGCTTTGCACACTCTTGGCATTCTCTCAACCAGCTTCACCTGGAATGCTTTTCCAACTGTCTTGAAGGAGTTCCACATATGCTGTTTTCCTTCACTTTGTGGTCCGACTCATCCCAAACCATCTCAATTTGGTTGAGCTTGGAGGATTGTGGAGGCCAGGTCATCTGATGCAGCACTCCATCACTCCCCTTCTTGGTAAATAAGCCCTTAACAGCCTGGAGGTCTGTTGGGTCATTGTCCTGTTGATAAACAAACCAGATGGGGTGGCGTATCGCTGCAGAATGCTGTGGTAGCCATGCTGGTTAAGTGTGCCTTGAATTCTAAATAAATCACAGACAGTGTCACCAGCAAAGCACCTCCACACCATGAGACCTCCTCCTCCATGCTTTATGGTGGGAAATACACATGCAGAGATCCGCGTCTCACAAAGACACGGAGGTTGGAACCAAAAATCAAAAATTTGGACTCCAGACCAAAGGACAAATTTCCACCCGGTCTAATGTCTATTGCTTTCGTGTTTCTTGGCCCAAGCAAGTCTCTTCTTCTTATTGGTGTCCTTTAGTAGTGGTTTCTTTGCAGCAATTCGAACCAGGAAGGCTTGATTCACACAATCTGCTCTGAACAGTTGATGTTGAGATGTGTCCGTTACTTGAACTCTGTGAAGCATTTATTTGGGCTGCAATTTCTGAGGCTGGTAACTCTATTGAACTTATCCTCTGCAGCAGCGGTCTTCCATTCCTGTGAGCCCCGGTCCTCATGAGACAGTTTCATCATAGCACTTGATGGTTTTTGCGACTGCATTTGAAGAAACTTTTAAAGTTCTCAACATTTTCTGTGTTGACTGACCTTCATGTCTTAAAGTAATGATGGACTGTCGTTTCTCTTTGCTTATTTGAGCTGTTTTGCCATAATATATACTTGGTCTTTTTCCAAATAGGGCTTCTCTGAATCCCCCTACCTTGTCACAACACAACTGATTGGCTCAAACACATTAAGAAGGAAAGAAATTCCACAAATTAACTTTTAAGAAGGCACACCTGTTAATTGAAATGCATTCCAGGTGACTACCTTATGAAGCTGGTTGAGAGAATGCCAAGAGTGTGCGGAAGCTGTCATCAAGGCAAAGGGTGGCTATTTGAACAATTTCAAATATAAAATATATTTTGATTTGTTTAACACTTCTTTGGTTACTACATAATTCCATATGTGTTATTTCATAGTTTTAATGTCTTCAGTATTATTCCACAATGTAGAAAATAATCAAAATCCAAGAAAAACACTTGGTAGGTGTTCTAAAACTTTTGACTGGTAGTGTACATAAAAACTATTTTTATCAAAATGTGTTTTTGATAGATGCCTTCTGGAACATGTGAACTTTCATGTGCAAGCTGTACAAACAAAGCGGAAATGACACAGGACGTCTTACTTACTTCAAGGTTCATCCATATATACGGGTGGGAGTCAACTACATTTTCAGATGTTATACGTTTCTAATTTTGTCAGAAAGTCGTTTTCATTGCAAGTTAAAGTGTACTGTTAGCTAGCTATCGAATGTTAGCTTGTTGGCTTGCTAGCTAACGATACGTGTATGATCTGTGTAATAATTGTATTTGTATCTCAGAAATGTATTTGCATTGCTAGTTATAGCCTAATGTTAGCTAGCTGGCTAACACTGAACCTCATTAGTTAGCTTTAGCTACCTGCAGATTCATACCACAGCATTTCATGCATGGTGGCTAGCTATGACAATCCGTTTGTATTACTAGTAGTACTATATGGGTTGGGATTATGGTTCATAGCTAGCTAGCTACATGTCTGAACAAAAGGCTCCACTTCTCCAGATGATTATATGACCCTTCAAGTGTGTGTGTGTCTGGATCGTGATTACGACCATCTAATGTATTTCACGAACATGTGTGCTTGACAATAGTGACCCATCCGCTTAGCTAGATGTGGCTGGGGTTGGATTTATAGCATTTTCTTTCATATGGCCCATGAATTTAGACAAGTGTGTCTGGGTAAGCATCATCTAATAATTATCAAATATTTATACAATATTTTTATCCAGACACTTTCTATTTTTGATATTGCTACTATGCAAGTAACCATTTCACTATACTGTTTACACCTTCCGTATTCTATGCATGTGACAAATACACTTTGATTTCATTTGATATAGTGTGTGTTTACCAGATACGGTAATGTGAAGAACAACATGACCTACACCAAAGACAGATTAGGATATAGGCCAAGGACATATAAAGTTACCTGGAGTTTTTCATTATCGTAGGCTACTACTGTCACCACTTTTTAGTCTTGGGTTGTTTACTACACTACCTTACTCACTCTGTTTGGCTCTTGGCCTCACATGTGACTCCTTATAGAGATGGGTGGAGCTAAGGCTTAAGAGGTGTGAACAATGCTGAATAGGTGTAGACAAAGAAGAGCTCTCCAGTAGGTGTACCAAAACATTCAAGGACATTTTCTGTGGTTACAAGCTTATCAACATTCAATGCAGAATGACTTTCCCATTGTTCCTCAACTTCAGTGTATGATATATAATTGTGTAGCTCTGAATCTCTATATTTATCAAATATAAAAAAAAATAATAATAATTGCAACATAAGACTGAATAGAGATGGTCGGTCAGATATATCCTTAAACATGTGCAAACCTACTCCATACACCACTGGGGGAAAAAGTTCAGTAGTTGACCTGTTGTCCTAAACTCTTATTCTTCATGACAGAGGTGCTGCTATCTAAATGTATCCTGGTCCATCTATCATGGTTTAACTACTCTTCCACAGAGATGTGGCCATGGGTCTGCTGTGTGTGTGTGTGTGTGTGTGTTATGTTTCTGGGTAAAAAGTAGGCTAGCTCTGGGCCGGCGAGGAACTGCCAGCCACCTTGGCTAATGTCCAACCTGATCGAGGCTCAGCCCAGTGGGGTGGGATGTTCCACTATAACCCTCGGCACGGGTCTAGCACCATAATTAATATGTTGTTGTATCAATTAGCGTTTGCCTCCGAAATGTCCCGTGCACCGCTCCCCTTATTGAGGACCTGACTCCAACAGTGAAGTTGCTCGGAACTGCTCGCCCCTGAGCGAAAACATCTGCTCCCACTCGCAGGGTGGACCGGCGCGGCGGACCCTGAGTCTCAGCTGGCTCCTCTAGCCCAGCAAGAGAGCCCTTCTCCTGTCTCGCTCGCTGACCCCGGCATTTAAACCCCGCCGGCAGCCCACACATGCCCCCTGGGCCCGAGCCCCGGCCCTGCTCTGGCCCGTTCCATCACCTTACTCCTCCTCTGCCCCCGCCCCCGCCCGCGTGTCAGTGTGGTCGCTCCACCACTGAGAGGACTAATCCTGTCTTGTCATCCCCCCATCGCAGCCTGTCGAGTAGAGGATGGAGGGATGGAAGAAGGGAGGGGGGGAGGAGGAGGGAGGCATCTGTGGCGCTCCCACTACTGGCGACTGTTGGCAGCGCTGACAGAAGCATCTGTCATCCCCTGCCTTCACACACTCACCCTGCTGTCCGAGGGCCTGACTCTCTCATTCCCTCTCTCTTGCTTTCTCCTCCCTCCTCGTCTCCTCCCCCCCCCTCTCTCTCTCTCTTTCTCGCTGCAGAGCTGATAGGAAGCTCTCCTACGCCTCCTCCAGAAAAACTCTGCCATCTCTTGTTCTTGTTTAATCTGGGAAAGGTACATTCATTTTTTGGACTTGGGGTAAAAAACATAAATGCCGTCACTATCCATTTTACAAACTAATTCTACTTCAGATTAGTCTCCACCAGCTATCCAGTGTTTGAACAATAGCCATTTTGCATTACTGCTAAGACATGACCTGTGCCTCTCGGTACCAAATATTGTTTAAGACATGTAATTAAATCCATTCTTTTGGACGACATCTCACCTATAGTATTAATTAAAAACACTATTAAAAATACCTACTGAATCATATGAAGTTTGTTTGGTTCTTTTACTTACATACTAGGTCATTTAATAGAGTTCCATAGTTCATCACCGGGTTGAGTAATACTTCATAAACCCAAAATATGCCCCCCTGAACATGGCTGTGGTGTTAATGAAGATACTGACCTGCCTGGCGATTACTTTATCATTCACCAACGGCACCCCTGCCCACCCCCAACGAGCTGAAGAGTTGCCAGCAGCGGCGAGGGGAAGGATGCTAATCCACGGGCACGACTGAACACACACACACACACACACACACACACACACACACACACACACACACCTCAAGGACACCATCGTTCACTGAACTCTGGCAAGGTGCCCTTCAGAAGAAGCCACACAGTCCTGGAGTACCTAAACCCAACACATTAAACCCTACAGACACAGTCCTGAGTACCTAAACACTACACACTAAACCCCTACACACACAGGCCTGGAGTACCCTACACACTACATACACAGGCATGGAGTACTCCTAAACCCTACACACTCAGTCCTGGAATGCCTTAAACCCTACACACGTCTGGTGTACCTAAACCCCACACACAGGCCTGGAGTACCCTACACACTACAACACAGGCCTGGAGTACCTAAACCTTGCACACCTCGTCCTAAAATATGCCAAAACCTGAACACACATACAGAGAATAGTTAAATTCATAATTTTAAGGGTATGTTATTATGTTAAGGGTATGTTAGAATCACATTATTCACCAAGTAAATGTACATACACTCTGAATGTCACTAGGTGATGTGGAGCATCAGCAGTGAGAATAGCAGGACATCATGGGGCTCCAGAGAGAAAGAGGCATGGAACGTGGTGCCAACACCTCATCTGCCAGGGTGAAGGGTAGATAGACACGCTTCCACCGTCCATCCCTCCCTCCCTCTCTCCATCTATCCATCCCCCTCCTTCCTTCCTTCCCTACCTACCTCCATCCCCACTAGGCCTGGTGTCTGAACCCCACTGAGCTGGCTCAGGTCCAACACCAAGGTCTCTCACCCTACAGGCTGGGCAGGGGTCCTCCTCCTCCTGGTTGCTCCTCTGTGCTATTCCTGGGGCCTGCCCGACCTGCTTTTGTCCTCTCTCTCCTCCCCAATCCCCCTCTCTGGGGTGACATGCCTGTCCTTCACATTCATCAGTATCTCCTTTACTCCTATTGTCTCACTCACTCACACACACACACACACACACACACAGTTCTGTTCTGTGTTTGGTGGTCACACACACCTAGGTCACCT
The DNA here is from genome assembly GCF_905237065.1 of Salmo salar. Classification (NCBI taxonomy): domain Eukaryota; kingdom Metazoa; phylum Chordata; class Actinopteri; order Salmoniformes; family Salmonidae; genus Salmo; species Salmo salar. The sequence goes on from NW_025550512.1 coordinate 90,100, forward strand.
TCATTCAGTCCTTCCTGATGTGTTCATTCAACAGTAGAAAGGTTCAAGTATCGTGACGGTTCTGGTGGTGTCAGAGGAAGCAGTCGCAGGCCTAGGATTACTGATGGGATGTCATTGCTGTTGTCAATGCACAGAGATTCACCTTTCTAGACGGGACCTCTGATAATTCCAACTTCGGTGATGTAGTGGAAGATAAACTCAAACTAAAACCTTTTTAATTGTGTGAATAGGGTCTATATACCCTTTTACCACTACATCCCTATACTACAACATACACATAACCAAACATATATGTTCCTCAATGAATGAGACATTCAGAAGATGCAAAAGAGAATGTAACTAAATACTATAATACAATGAAAGAGAAGTGAGGGAACAATACTCAGTTCCTGTAGTGGTATGTTAGTAGGGCTAAGTACAGATCTTCACCACTGGAGGGCAATGAATAGCAAGCAGTAAGGAATGTGATTTCCTGAACTGGTGCAAGACTAGAATACTCCACTACATGTCAGCATTCTGTAAGATATGAAGACAGCTATAATGACCACGTTGACATCCAAAAGTAGCCAACAATTTCAATAAAAAGTTATTTCACGCAGGAGTCAGGCAAACGCTTTACCAAATGCTCTTACCTGCAAATGAGTGATATGTATTAGTATGTGATAACATAGTCCAATTTTGGGGTGTTAGACAAACTCATATTTCAGTTTGATGCAAGTTGAGGAAGTTGGAAAGTATAGTTCCTCAAGTCAACTGCAATAGCTGCCAAAATGATCAGATGCGGACTTGGTCAACCATAATAACAACCATAATAACAGAATGCAGCATCAGTACCAAGGAAATGTACTTGTGCAGTTCTCCTAAACTTGCATCTTATAGGAGGTGTACCTCATCCACTTGAATTGTCTTGTATTGATTACATCTACAAATACAACTGTGTGCACACCAGAAGCACAAATAACGTCACTTCAATTACTTTCTTCACATAAAAGACCACGATACACATTGCAAAGATTATAATTTTTGTTTTTAGGATTTTAGCTCACCCTATTTTAGAGCTATTATGGTAAAATCCATTACCGTGTTGCGCGGGACCAGGAAAACTTGTGTAGGCTGCTTAGCTAGCTACGAATATAGTACTACTTTGGTAAGCATTTTACATTTTCTTCTAGTAAACACGATTCAGAATGTTTGTGAATATGATACTAACATACACAAAATAGTATTCCTTTCTTAACGGTATGAATTAGTTCGTTTTGAACTGAGGTCAAAGCTAAAAAGACAGTCCGCATGTTCATGTTGTCCCAGAAAATACTAGAACGTCGCGAAAAGGAAACATTGTATCTAAACGCTAGGTAGCTACATTTTGACAAGCATGAAAAAGTATCTACATGTAAACATATATAATACCCTGTTCATGGGTTGCGGGAGAATCGGCATTTTGAATGAAACTGGATTCGTCCACGTTTCTGTTTGTGTGCACGAGCCGATGGGCTAATGCATGGGGGCAAGGGTTAGTGCCCTTGCTACATACATACCCACACTGTTATGCACGAATCATGCATGTCTTCCGGAGTCAGACACTTTGTAGAATGGATCCACATCTGAAACTCCAATTCAGGTGTGCAATAGGTAGGTGCATGGTCCTGTAAACATTTTCCCAATTGGCTTTTTCGTAGGACTTGATGCATTTCGTCTAGCTGCTCTTTCTGTGTATGTAGGCTAAAGTTGCATTCTGTTCGCACTGTGTAGATGATCTGTGTATTATTATGTCAAATCAAAACACATCAAATTTGATTGGTCACATGTGTCAACAGAGTGCAGTACGTCGAAAGAAGAATGGCTCGGGATTACAAACCTGGTGACCTGATCTTTGCGAAGATGAAGGGCTACCCTCACTGGCCTGCCAGGGTAAGCCAAAACACAATCACACAAGACAAGTTACTTCCATTTACCATAACGACGTATGTAGAGCGGGGCGAGATCGACAGAAATCCATATCGTGATAAATTGCCTGAAATGATGTAATAACGATACATTTATAATAACAATGTGCACCACATTAAAAAAAAAAGTATTATCCTTTTAAACTACTGCTACTAGTTTGCTGATTGTAGCCATCAATTGTCCCGTTAACAATCACTCATATTAGCACAATTATTTCATTTCAAACTTCATATTTCTCTGCGATAAGTGATGGGTATGGTCTGTCGATTATTTTTGGTTTATCATCCCAGCTCTAACAGTATAGTCATTTTTGTCTAATTTCATGGTATTATAGAGTTGTTACTTCCATTCTAAACTTATTTTGAACACTTAAAGCACTTGTTACACAGATAATTTGTCACATAGGACATTTATTAAAGATGGGTGTTTTGAATTGTCTGCCAATTACATGACATGCGCATACAAGGCTAATCAATTCACTGCTCTTTCCCTTTCTACCAGATTAATGACTACTCTGATGGAGCTGTGAAGCCGGCCAACATGAAGTTTCCCATCTTTTCTTTGGTACCCATGAAACGTAAGAAGTTAGCTACAGTAGTTCCGCTTTGTCTCACCCATACACTATACTACAATACTCTACACCCTCTATCTGAACAATACACAGTACTTGATATTGGCATTGTGTACAATATACAAATATCAGTTTGAGCACCAGAAAAGCATCTAAGCATTGACTTTCCTCCTCTATTGCAGTGCATTCCTCGGCCCCAAAGATATATATCCCTACCTGCCCAATAAAGAGAGAAGTATGCCAAGCCTAACAAGAGAAAGGGCTTCAACGAAGGCCTGTGGGAGGTTGAGAACAACCCAAAGGTGGAGCTGAATGGGAGGCGGTTTGTTTTATCTCCTCTCTTTAGTCATGTTGCCCTGGTTCGTGTTCATTAGGGCACACTAACGGAAGACGTTATGCAACAGAAAATTAATATGAAGCGTTCAGCCTGGCCTCAGAGCCATATGAAAAGTACTTTACGTATTTCTAAGCACCTCTAAGAGCGTACTGTATGATGCCTATTAATGGTCTAGTTAATAGGCATCATACAGACAGAAACAAAAGCGGGGAGGATGGGGGCCTAATCCGCGACAGTCTAGGCGTTGCACGTTGAGAGTCGGGTCAGGGACAACTGTAGCATTTAGCTAGCCCATCAAATCTAATTTTATTTGTCACGAACACAGTTTACAGCAGGTATAAACGGTGCAATGAAATACTTATGTGCTAGCTCCCCCCCAACAATCAGTACATTAATCAATTTACTTCCATTTGGTGCCTAATGAACATGACCCTGGAGTTCTCTATGTAGGGGGGGTTGCCCTAATGGTTAAAGGGGCAGTCTACTATTGCTACATCAGTTTTTGGACTGTTAAATTAATGATATATAGCCATTGATTCTTGAAGAATATAACTTGTAAATGCCTCATGAGCTTAGTTTAAATGTCATACCCTATCAGAACCCAGAATATAAGCTTATTTAACTCAATTGTTTTAAAAAAAATTTAAACAAAGTCAATGTAAACAAACACTGTATAGCTTCAAAAATATGTGGTTAAATCTATCATTTGGATATCATGGATGGTCAGTCGTTGCATCCATAGCTCTGCCTATGAATGCGAGAGCGGGAATATTCTATTTCTCAAGGCCCATCCCTCAGCTGTTTACCAAAACAAGTGACCCCTTTTTGTTATTGTTTCAAATGTGGATTTCCGCTTTAAGGTTGGGTTGTGGGGTTAAAGTAGTTACTGTTCCTAGGTCGGTGATTTAGGAATGTTTAAAAAAAAAAAAAACATTTTGGGTAACATGTTTGGTTTTCTTTGATTAGCAAATGATGCTGTCGGATAACGTAACGGAGAAGGACTCTGACAGTAACCGGAAGGGGACGAGGAGGGAGATTATGAGAAGAGGAAGAAACCCAAAGTAAGCTAACCATTCTACCATCTGACCTTAATTCATTGGTCATTATTTTTATATGGACTTTACTGTGTTATTCACGTGAACACCATAGAATACTGACTAACCTGCACTTTCTTGACTAGCACCATGCCTACGTAACATTAAATGATGTGCGCTCTTGTACCAATGTGTCTGTCTGCTGTTGATGTTGTCTCCTATTGCCAATGGTACCGTGTTGCTGTCGTAATACCCCAGGAGGCAAATCATGAATTGGTAAATGTTATTTGTGGGGTATATTACTAGTACTTGACCAGAGTTGTTTGTCCAAGCTGAATCCCAATTACGTATGAAATTGTCTGGGAGCGAAGGACTGAAGTCAAGGGAGACGGGGCCCAACTTCTCTCTCTGTCTAGCTGTCAATTGGCCCCACTAAATAACTAACCTCCCATACCCTGGGCCCTGTGTGTTTGGTATGGTTACCCAGGTGTCGGGGGCTGAGAGTGAGGCTGGACAGGAGGAGGATGGGGGCATGCAGGTCTCTGAACAGGGACAGCCCCAGGGCCAGGATGTACGCACTGTTGCATGATGGGATAGGTGACCCTCCCACCCCACTTAGGGAAAGCATGTGGCACCTGGTGACTTTGATTTTATAGGTTGTGTTTTTTTTGTTCCTATTGCTAGGCAACTGTGTTACCATTGGCTTGCTCGACTACTATTGCAAAGCCATAAGGTGTTGATTTGGTGCCGTTACCCTACCTCTGTTTCTTAGCTAGCCTGGTTTTTCTGTTGGTAACAACAGTATTTTGAAGTGTTTTACAACTGTACCACTGAACTACAGAGAGGATAGGGGTATGCAGGGTTATTTCACTGTAGTGAATGGGTGAGAGGGCAGGGCAAAGAGAGAGGAGTTTTCATTACCTGTCTTTAATATACCATGGATAGTGGTGTGATTGTGTCCTTAAAATAACCACTGTCATTCATTTTGAACAAACCTGGGCTCTCACTATGGGGATCACGCAAATATTGTGTTTAGTGAGAGTATACGTAGTCATTCACCATAACAATGTAAATAAATGTTTTTGTGAATTAGATGTGGTATGTTAAATGTAATTTTGCATGACCTCAATGCATGTTCCCTCCCTTTCCCTTCCCACCTCCTAAAAGGTTTGATGTACTAGACGGTGTTTTTACTGATTCAGGCATCGAGGCCTGATTGTTGATCAGTGGCACGTGTTGTTCCCTCACTCCTTGTGGTGTTTTTTATCAAAGCTTTTAATTGGTGGGGCTGAACTACAGCAATTCTTATCAGTTAAAGTTAACGTATTTGTTTTATTTTTGCATGGCATTCTATGTCGCTATGGAGAAAGGTAAGTTGGTCTCTTGCGCCAATGACCGATCCTTCATTTGATAGGAACTGTTCTGGGACTTGGGAACTAGACTCTTGCCTGCTGACTTGGTAGGTGTAATACGTAATCCACTAGATGTGGCTGAAACACAACTTCCCCTTATTTTATGGCAAGGACAGTTGGGCGGGAATTATTACAATGCAGATGTAGTCAAATATATTGGCACCCTTGCATGGTTTATATTGGCACCTTTGTATGATATACTATTTATTCTAAAATAAGTTAAAATTGAAAAAGATGTTGGTGTTTACCGTGTATTTGTTTGATTTACAACTGTACTTGACAAAAAAATGAATACATTAAGATTTCTAACTTAAAAAGTAAAATAATGGCTTGGATTAAATTGATCAAATTCATTTGTTAGGAGCCAATGATTCTTGTTTACTGTGTAATTTTCTCTACCTGTGCTAAGTTTCAAATAGCAATTGAAAAGAAAAAGCAGAACATTCTACTCCACTGCACTGCATTGTGAAGTGCTAATCTATTTGACTGCATCTGTATGTGTGTTTTTTCTAGGACCCCACAAAAAGGAATCTACAGACACTCCCAAACCCAAGAGAAGAAGGAAGAAAAAAGGTATCCCATATCCTCATTTATAAACTGGGTGGTTCGAGCCCTGAATGCTGATTGGCTGACAGCACGTGGTATATCAGACTGTATACCCACGGGTATGACAAATATTACATTTTTACTGCTCTAATTATGTTGGTAACCAGTTTATAATAGCAATAAGACACCTCTGGGTTTTGTGGTATATGCCCAATATACCACAGCTATGGGCTGTATCCAGGCACTCTGTGTTGCGTCATGGATAAGAACAACCCTTAGCCGTGGTATATTGATCATATACCACACCCCCCTCGGGCCTTACTTGGGCTTAAGTATAACATTAATTCACCTAATCTAGACATAATACAACTTGTCAATCACTTTGAAACTAAACTCGGTGTCTTGTGTCTCTTGTCAGAGTGATGTAGGGGCCGACTCGAGAAAGAGGACGCTGCCAACAGTCCCACATCCAGCCCTCAAGGTACAGTTCCTGTCAATGCAACCCCTCTACCTTTCCCACTGTTGCAGGTGTTGGGTGCGTGTGTGCAAGACAGCAGACCTACCCCAGGCACTCTATTGTTTTGTCAAAGGGTAAAACAACAACAAAAGTAATGGAAAACAGCTTGCATAGCACTCCTCTGTATTGGGACAGTGGTGTCCCCCTCATTATGATAACTGATGACAACTCCTAACTGCAAACTCTATGACCTGTGTGTGTGTCCAGGTGGAGAGGGCCCCACTCCTAAGCGGCGAGGCAGGAAGACCAAAGCTGAGAAGATGCTCCTACTCCAGCAGCAGGGACCCCCAGGGCTCAGGCAGTGACATGTACAGTTGCATTATGTGGTTATGGTTCATCTGTCTGTCTTACCTGCTGTTATCTCCTGTAGAGGCCTCTTCAGCAGGCTTCTCCTTGTCCGACTCCGCTGCTTCTTATCATCGGGACTGGAGTCACCATTAGTCTCATCTAGAGCAAGAGACATACAGACAGATAAACACAAATACATACAATAAGAGGAAATGTGCATTTACAAGAACAATAAATGTGAATTTTAAGAATTTCAGGTCTATGTATCTAATATAATCTCTATATGAGACCCATCTGCTGATTTTTAAAGGATCCACTAGTAATCCATCATTAACGGACTGTTAAATTGTCAGAAAAAAACAGCGCTCAGCTCAACACTACTGTAGCTACCATTGAGCAACATTGCTTTGACATTCCTGGGTAAAATAACTCCTAAAAGACGTTTCTCTCCATTCAGGGACACTGCTGAGTCGGAGAGAAAGAGAAAGAGGACGCCGGAAGACAAGTCCAAGAGAGGAGAGGAGGAGAAGAGGCTGGACGGGAGGAGAAAGAAGGAAGACAACAAAGGGAGAGAGTTGGAGGGGGAAGAAGGAACCTGATGCTAAACGGAGGAGACAGACCCAAGAGGAGAGCTCCTCTGACTCAGAGGACCAGGAGGTGGGTGTTCCACAACCAGACAGGGGAAGTGTCCCAAATGGAACCCTAATCCCTATGGATTGGTGCACTACTATTGACCAGGGCGCATAGGGAGTAGTGCACCTAAACAGGTAATAGGGTGCCATTTTGGGACTTGAAAGGGTGAAAATTCAATCACCACACCTAAAGGGATTGGCTAAATTCATCCCACCTAGGTTGCATTCCAAATGGCACCCTATTCCCTATGTGCCCTAAATGGGGATTAGGGTGCTGTGGTGCTCCTGGTCAAAGTAGTGAACTAGTTATTCTAGTTTGGTTACTGTTTCCCACTATAACAGAGTGTGCCCTAAATAGCCTAGTAGAGCAGACAGTTACACAGTGAAGCCATGTCATGACAAGCGGTGCCGCTAGCATGTCTACATGTAACTGTACATCCAATCAGCATCTCTTTCTCCACCCGTTAACCAATGTAACCATTAGAAGAGCAAGGGGGCTGCGGGAGACCGCGCAGCTGGCAGCAGCCCACTCCGACCGAACAACAGGGGACAAAAGGCGTTCGTCAGCAGCGCTTAAACACGCAAGCAGAAAGAGTAAGGCAACCATCTGCTCTATCCATCCGTCTTCTCGATCTTATCTATCTCCCAGCATTTACCTTTCTATTTAGTACCCCACGGGGGCTCCGCACATTCCCCCACGGGGCTCCACACCCACGGGGCTCCCATCACCCCAAGGGGCCAATCACCACCCAGGGGGCTATACATTTTCATTGGCTAGTGATTTTATTTTTACTGCCCATTAAAAATGCCCCGGCGTGACAGTCGGTGTGTGGGAATATCGCCATGTGTCAGAGTCCCACTGTGACAAGATGGCAGGGTCAGGAGTTTTGTCGAGATGGCAGCCGCAGCGGGAGGACAGAGGTAGTGACAGAATTGGATGTCAGAGGTGAGGTCATTCCATGTGCACAGGTCACAGGGCCCTGCCCGAGCGGCTGAGCAGAGTCTCCAATAAAAACACTCCGTAGGGGTCTGGATGGGGCGGGAGTTGGGTTACCTGTGCTGTACATCCATCTGCAAATGATCTCCAGTTGATATGTTGTTGATGATGGAATTTCCAGTGTGGTGCCACTCTTAAAACAACTGGCAGTTTGGGTGTGTGTGTGTGTGTGTGTGTGTGTGTGTGTGTGTGTGTGTGTGTGTGTGTGTGTGTGTGTGTGTGTGTGTGTGTGTGTGTGTGTGTGTGTACATATGAAGAGTTTTTGGTGTCAACTTCCAATTGAAATGGACAGATGACTGAGTTGATTTGGTGCGTTAATGTCTTCTGTGTTTCAGGCAAAACAAAGACAATGAAAACAAAGTGGATGAAAGGAAAGGAGACAAGAAGAAAGGTGACAGTGTGTTCGGTGTTTTCTCATGGACATTAAGGTCGTTGCTACTTGTCCTCTGTCGGGATAGCTCAACTCTGGCTTTCATGAGCAAAGGTCATGACCGATGTCGGTTTTTGTTTCCTTCATTGCAGAGATATCCACAGAATCGAGGCTGCAGAGGTTGCGGAGGAAATCAAAATATCCCTCAAGATTGACAACCCAGTAAGTTGCCCTAAAGACTGCCCTAAACCTAGACCCTGCCTTCTACAGAGCCCTTACCCAAGAGAGACAATCACTTATTTACTTCTGGGGTCATTTTTACACACTCACTTTATGCAGAAGCAGAAGCTTTCAAATCACTGTAGGTTTTAGTTGGGGAGACAGTTTTAATGGATCCTCCTAGCCTTACCATTGTAAGCTGAAGGGTGTTTTTGGTTTTGTTTGACATTTGTGGCTGTCACACTTTGACTGGCCTTGAAGTCTACCTGATGGATTCAGGTCTTCAAGAGCAGACAAAGTTCATTGAGTAAAGCATCAGGTTTCTGTCTGGGTTTACATGAGGCTGAAAGAAAAATAAGCTGCTCTTTTTTTACTTGGTTGGACCGAGGTGAAATTATTATGCAATGGTATTTCAAGTTGAGAGTTTTGTGTGTCCGTCTATTACAGCGGATGGCTCTGCTGCTACTCTTAACCTTCAACCCCACCTTATAAAACCACACCATATATATGGGAGGGAAACATCTAATCCCATTTTTGTATTGGTCACATGCGAACAGTGAAATGTTTACAAGCCCATTCCCAACACTGCAGAGTTAAAAATGGAGACCAATATTTGCAAAAATAAAATGGTAACACAATAAAAAGAAATAACGAGGCTATATACAAGGAGTACCAGTGTGGACAAGGGTAACACTAGTTGTCATTGGGTTGCTTGACCTCTTGGCACCTTCCTGACTGTTACCAGATGTCTTTCTGGGTGACATATAATATGCCATTTAGCAGATGCTTGTCCTGAGTGACTTAGTTTTGTGCATACACATAGACCATTATTTTTCAGTCAACACACGTTCT
>NW_025550513.1:0-93338 GCF_905237065.1 Salmo salar
GTGGAGCTGCATTACACCAGATACCTCCATTCCACTGATCAGAACCTTGGTCCAGAGAGAAAAAGGCGTATTAGTTGGTGGTTAGGTGTTCCAGTCCAGCTACTGATTAACAAGTCATTTTAGTGGGCCAACTCATAGACACAACAACGGAGACCCAACCAATACAGTACAGTATGTACCAGACATTGTGTACCAATACAGTAATAGTATGTATTTTTAAATGGCACCCTATTGTTGATAGTGCACTACTTTTGGACCAGGACCAAAGGTCTGTTTAAAAGTAGTAATATAGAAAATGGGTGCAGTTAGATAGCACCTGTGTCGTGGGTAATCTATACTTCTAGTGGGGTTTAACAGATTTCCTTTATCTGACCTCCAGGGTTGTGGTGAGGTATTCTGACAGATGTAATTGTTGTATGTTGGCTGAGCGTGGTCTGTTCTTTGTACAGTATATGTAAAAAGATCTCATTAATTGTCTCACACACACCACTCAGATACAGTTCGTATCAAATGATTTGTTATTGTTAGCCAGCCATATCACTTGTATCTCAACAAAATAGCTCATGTGATTAATGGCTGCTGACACGATTCATCTTATCTGTGGCCTTTGTTGAGAAATAAACATGCAATTTTTGTGGGGTTCAAGATGGGGTACATTGGATAAACTCATGAATTTGTAGGAAGAACACTTTTCAGTGTAAGGTTGGAAAATGAGCTCAACATAAAGGCTCTAGACCTCGGGAGAAAGATTAAAACTATATTATACTAACTCAGTAATGAGCGGTGAATCTGAAAGGATTTTCAAAAGTTGATATTATTTTGTCCTAAGACTCTGTGAGTGTAAAAACCCATGGGGGAACTTCGGAGACGGGCCCTCATGCGATCTGTTGGAGAAACTGAGGGTAACCAAGGTGGTTTAATTTGAACAATTTTCCCTTACGCAACAAGCATTTTGAGAAATTAAAACACTAAAAGGGAAAACAAGTAATGCGAAATGCGTGTAAACAGGTGTGGATAAAGAAAATAAAAGCACTGTAAAGTAGTAAACTGAGATAATGAGAGATGCAAAGCAATATTCCAATGTACTCACCTGTTAGTTATGGAGGAAGAAAGTTTTTGAACTTTAAGCTGTGTGTGGTGAAGGGGACAGTGTCTGAGTGGGAGTTGGAGGTCCCGGCTAAGGGAGTACCGTGCCAGCACCGAGGATCTTTATTATGCTTGAGTAGTGCAAATATTACCTTAAATGGCAAGGCATGTTTGGCAAGGACTCTCTCACGCCTTGTTTCAATTATAGAGGAATAAAATTGCAGGTATGCTATGGTTATTGAAAGGGATGAGGGAGGGATGGAGGGGAGGGTGGGGGGGGGTGGGAGCTGTGTGCCCCTCCCCTGAGAAAAAGCTAGGTTTGTTTCATTTATGCCAAGTGAAAAACAAAAGAAAGTGATTCTGGCAACCAGTTTCCAGGTAAGTATAATTTGTTTTTAGAGCTGTGTAATAGCATTTAGATGCCTTGTTTTATGGAGGGTTTGACTTTTGATTTTTATGTGGCATGTCAGACTTAGGAAACAGTTGGAAGAGATTAGGCAGTATTAATGTTATCCCTGCCATGTATGTGTGCTTTATTATGGGACCAGGCCTGGTTAGCCTCAGACATTCCTGGTCGACATTGTTCACAGCTCTAGTATCCTGCAGTGGCTTATTTTCCTCAGGTAGTGCCAACAACACAAGGCTCTGTATCTTAGTACACTGCATCTACAGATGTAGGGTTTAATTCTGATACCTTTTAAGCTGAGAAACTGTATTTGAGTTTAAAAAGTAAAGTGTAACTTCACTTGGAAAGCATCAACCAAAAATGTAATTTATTATAATTCACATTGCCTGTTGCTACAGGATTATTTCCTGCTGTAGAAAAACTGGCCCAAATTAAGATCCTACATCTGTATACCACTACAAATAATAATCACACTGAGCCTACAGGCACTAACAGGAAGCAAGCAATATAACAAGTAGATGTTGATTGAAAAGGGGACTCTGAAATCGACTCCAAAATGGAGGCAGGAGTAGATCCTCGTAATATATTAATAAATGTATTGACATCATATTCAGTCACAGTGGATATAATAACACAGCGGGGTCCTCTCTAGCCTGCACTTGTGCCACGATCTTGGAATCACCAGAGCGCGCCTCGGGCTTTAGATATGCACAGATCCAAAAAACTCAGACTGTGTTATTTTATGTCGGCAAAGGTGCAGCTTGAAGGTGATAAAAGTTTATAGAGTGTTATCAGCTCTTTAGCCACATCACTTATACTCGCTGCCTCGCCGCCATCCCGACCAGGCATCCAAAATAAAAAATATTTTCCCGATAAAAATGTAAAATAAAGAAGAAGGCTGCAAAGAAGCAGCCGGTAGTGTGGTGACAGATGACAGGCCCCCCCTACAGATAGCACAAAATGAAGATGTGGAGGAGAGCACTTTGTCACCGCCAAGGGTTGCAACGAAATGGCTTATAATGGAAAAAGTTTTTTCACAACACACACAGCAAGCACTTCTATGGTGGAGTGAATGGGTTTATTGTCTTTATCTAAGTTTAAATTGCAGGATGGCGATCGCGCGTGGGAGGTAGGCCGGCTGGACAGGCAGACAGAGGAGCTACAGAAGAGAGATTTGGAGGCAGCAGAACATTTATGATCCTGGCCCCATTTGGTGGAAGTGATAAAGGTAGTGTTGTGAACGCTTAAACCAAACACAGAGAGATGGAAGGAGGGAGGGAGAATTAAATAGAAAAAGGGGGATACTGATAGTAACCGTTGCCCCACAGGGGGAGACTGGAGCGGTTTTGAGACATTTTATCTGGCTCCTGTGGCTCAAAACATATTGCCCATGAGGGGATTTTAAAACTCACCATTCAATGGCATTGGGAGATATTTGAGGAGGGAGATAAAAGTAAAGTACGACAGTCAGATAACGAGAGAGAGTACTTGTAGGCCCTCACGCAGCCAGCTGAACCCTAAAAACATAGGACGAGAAGAATAGGAAACAAGCTCTAACAGAGTTGGTGGAAACAGAGAAAGACGGTGGAATAGTGCCCCTGTGAGTGTGTCACTGCAGAGTATCCCAGTGATGGAGAGGGCTCGGGAAAGATTTATATTAAATCACTTTATCAACCGCGCCCTGTCAGGGAGGGGTGGAGGGGACGAGGAGAGGAGTTTCACTGAATGTGGAACCTCTTATGGTGATGTTATAGTATTGTGTCCCCCTGGGAACAGCCGGTCGGGAGGAGAGGAGGAGAGGAGGATGACCCCATTGAAAGCAAAGTGTTAGTATTGATCAGTGGGAATGTGACGGCTGATGACATGGGTTAACCTCTACTGGACACAGGGAAAGTTATTGTTTGTACCCAAGACTCACTCATGATCTTTACAGCCCTGGTCACCCCTCGAAATGTCTCCCCCCTCCGCCACAAGTTATCACAGAGGAAGAAGAGAGAGAGAGAGAGAGAGAGAGAGAGAGAGAGAAAGAGAGAGACAAATCCCTATAGCATCCAAAGGGGAAAAGGACACCCCTGTTTTTTCAAGCATGTTGAGATGATCAAGCACTTACATTGTACCAACAGACATAAGTAGAGACACACAAGACAATTAAAGTAATATGGTAAAAAAAACACCAGTATATGAGGCACAGTGCAAATAATGATCTTCAACCCGGAATAGGTGGAATAGTCTACACACTCAGGTAGCCCCTCACATGATCATTTACAACATCATTATCAATTCATAAGTAGGAAGAAAGAGGGGCATAATTAACAGTTATGGTTAAATAATTAATAAAGGTTTGTAAATGAGATTAAACACTATATACAGATGCTCAGCTAACAGTCTTTATAAAATGAAGATTTCAAGATCACAACAAAAATGTCGTCATGTAGTTACTCAATCACAGTTGTGGAGAGTTGAACAGGGCGTTTAATGGCTTATTCAAAACCAAAACACAATCAATATAAATACATAACCGGTACTCACACGGCTGAAAATGACAGGGGTCAGAGGTGTTCGCCTGGGGGTGAAAGGTAAAGACATAAAAGGTAAAGCATCTTGTGAGTAATTATCTGACTATTAGGGGACGGTAACAACCCAACAGACACACAGTAAACAAACATCAGGATCTGTACTTGCTTTGTGTAGGAAGACTGAGAAACAAAATGGTAAGAATTTGGGATTCAATATGCATAAGTACATGTTTTTATAATTGTGGTTTGATTTTGAGTAACAAAATACTTATGTATAATATATTTAGAACAATTGGATGGAATCAGGTGAATTTATCAGAATTTTTTGTTAACAGTAAATATTTGTAATATACTAAAATTACTACTAAAATTCTAGTTCTAGTGATTCATTTGAATATGTTGGCCCTAATTATTCATGCTAGATTGAGAGCAAGGTATATTTTATACTGCACATTTATGTCACTTGCAATATTTTCCTAAAAGGAAAATGTTTAATAAACATTCATATGTAAAAGCCCAAATTCCTACTTTCTAGTTTTGAAAAGAAAAGTTATAAAAAGAATCATCTCTAATCTACACAGAAATTCAGAACAAAGGCAAACAATGTTAATGTCAATTTAAAGAGGTGTACTTGGGCACAGTGCGCGGTCGGGCTGGCATTCCATACATTTGCCATGTTTGTTTTAGATTGTTGGGTAGTTTACTTATTTTGCCTGTTTTCTGGCGGTTTGGGGCTCGTAGCGGCTTATGGGAGCGGTGGGGAAGATTGAGGTAAAAATCTGTGAGGTGTATCTCTCCCCCCCCTTTCCTCAGTGTCTCCGAGTAGCTACGCAGATTGGCAGGGCCCTCCCCCCCCGGAAACCTAGCAGACAGGAAAAACGATTATGCCCATCTTGAGGGGATTGAAGACAACGAACAGGAGGATTAAATTAATATATTAACAGCAGCCCCTCACATTCACTCCTCTCATATCAATTCCCTGTTTAGTTATTTTTATTTTGGGATGGGAAAAAAGGGCATATTTTATAATGTTTCAAAAAAAAAACGCGCCACAAGGTGCGGATTGTCATGGTGATAGGTGAAGAGGAGACGGGAGTCTTTGAAGTTTTAGACATAAAAGGCGCAAATAAAGAAATGTATCCTTTCAGCTATCACATGGAATTAGGAAGGGGATGGAAGTTGGCTCCACACAGCAGCCACACCCAATCACTCTGAGGCGGAAAAGAGTTCAGTGTTCCGCCTACTGGGACCGGTTAGGGATTAAGTGGGAAAGGAGGGAAAAGTCTTCATCTGCCTCAGCTACTTTCACCCGTTTTTTTTTAACAATGAACAATGCTGAAACAAAACAAAGACAAAACTGGCAAAGAGAGCGAGAGAAGTTGCACCCGCGAATGAACGACAGAACGGGAGAAGTTTGAGATTGTTCCGAAAAAGTGGGGATGATGTGACTGATGGGTGGATATTTCACTGTATAAAAAAATAGAATAGAATAGAATGATCCTATATGGATCATTTACAAGGGTAGGAGTAATAGTACTCCTATGAACCGCTGAACTGCCTCAACTCAGGTAGAGAATCACACAGAGACAGTTATCAGAAGTGGTGGAGACGAGAGAGGCCCTATAGACCACACATCATTATTTCAAGCGACGCACTTCACTAAATGATCTCTAACACAAAAGAGAAATAGAGGATGTAGAGATTCTAAAGAACCAGAGATTTAAAAATGAACGGTAAAAGGAAAGGATTTGTTTCGGGTTCCTCCAACTTGTGAGCAGAAAGGAGCACTCTTACGTAAAGAGTTTAGGAGACAAATTGCTTTTAGGACAAAGTGTTGGTGAGAATGAAAAAAACAACGGTGAAAATTTAATAGGTGGCCACAGTCTCCTCACAAACAAATCAATATGGTGATGCAGAATGAAGGTGGGAGGAAGGACTGACGCAGGCAGTAGTGGCATATAGAGGAGGAGAGGAGGGGTACTAGTCAGCCGTACTCTTCAGTTTAGGAACATCTGACATTTGGGAAGGTTAAGGGATTGTAACTGTCTGTTGTGTCAATCACCTGGCCCAAAGGTCACACCCAGTCTATTTTTCATTAATTATACTAAAATGTTCAGGATGCAGTTGGGTGGACACTGCTGTAACACACTCCCCCCCAGAGAGAAGGTTGTGGTCTCACAAGGTTAAGTTTCACTAGCTAAATGGAAAGAGGATCAATTATTTTGCCAATCTGTACTAATTTGTGACCATGGCATGAATAGCATCCTCAAACAATGCATCTAAAATTGCTCAATTTGACCATGCTGCTGTAAGTCAAGAGGTAGCCTAAGAGGTTCGTTTGAGGTAGCCTAACTGCCGGATTATTTTATATTTGAGAAGAGGTTTTGATGTCTTCAATGAGGACAGGAAACATTCGCTTGTTATTTCCCATGACGCTGACCTCTGACCTGTTCCAGATTACTAAATGCTTTTCTTGTTACACCTCTAGGAGAAACAAGACTTTACACAACAACAATGGGTCTCTTCCACTCGGGGACGATACAGCACACGACCGACCTGAAGTGGAACAATGGTGTGTGGTGCACTCAGAGCAGGATGCTGCTCCGCTGTGACAGACCCACCCCTAAAGTAGAGCAGTGGTTTTTGAGGCCCATGAAATATAATACCATCCCACTTCAGTCTCCCTGTGAGAGGGGGAGAGGGGGGTATTGTCACCGTCCCCAATATCCAGAGACTCTAATGGGCAAGACAATAGGGCTGGGCCTAAAAGGTCCATGAAAATTTGATCAGTGACTTTGTCTCTCTCGCCCTCTCATGGTGACGGTGTGGTGTTAAACACTACAGGGAAAAGCAGCAGACTCAGAACCCATCTCCCATCCCTCCATCCCCTCCTTGTTATTCCTTTAGTTCCTTCCTTCATTCATTTCCCAGATCATTCTTCGGAGAGTCCTTCCTCTTTCCCCAGGTGTGTGCTCCCAACCTTCCACAGGACTGCACAGGGAACTGGCGGAAAATGTTCAGGGCAAATTGGATTAACACCGCAAGACCCCAGGATGGGGACTTAACACACAGATGCACCTCAGGGAGCCCAGTCAGCCCTAGAATGATTTGTGATGAACAAAGAACAGGAGAGAAAGGAGAGAAGAGTCTGGGCAAAGACCACAGAGGTGGTGTAATATGTTCTTTATCGGCAGAGCCATCACCACCAGCCCAAAGTTATCATACTGGAAAAGGCAAAGCGCCGAGCACGGTGGTGTGTTTAGAAGTGTCCGGAAGTGCTTTTGTCTCTGATGTGGCTGGTGGGGGCAAATAAGCTTTTAGGGTGGTCTGGCAAAGCTTTAGTGTGCTTGCTGATAAAGTTTGTCGAATAAAAGAATTGCCTCTGAATTTAAAGTAATCAAAAAGTTATACATTTTTTCAAAAGTATCTGTAATCGATTACAATATTTCTGATGATAAAGTAATGATTACAGTTAGTTTTTTGTAATCTGATTAATGCAATCAGTTACCCCTCAATCATGCATGTGATATAATGCGTTCATTCATACAGTATCAATGGAACCCATGAAATGCACTACCACCGCTCAAAGCCACCCTTCCCCGATCTCCAAGGGAGAAAATGTGTGGGTGAAGTTATTTATTGGTGAGCTTATTATTTAGCCTCTCCCACCACAAGACTACATCAGCTGCAATAGGATTAGACACATCGATTCAAAGAACATCAATGCCAGCTGGGATCTGAGGAAAGGGTGAGACGAACAGAAACTAGGGTTACGGTCCCTAAGTGGCACCCCCTAAATAGTGCACTACTTTTGACCGGGCCCTAGGGCTCGGTAAAAGTAGTGAACTAAATAGGGAATAAGGTGAATCAGGCCTCAGAGGGTTAAATGAGTATTAGGTCTGGGTGGTACATCTCTACATATGCAGAAAGACCTGTGTTATATTACTAAAATAATAAAATATCAGCCCATCTTTTTTTTGGGGGTTTGTTTTTTGGGATCCTCTGATAATTACCCTCCAAAACACTTGTTGTTGTTCTTGTCAACAACTTTCATATTTGCTATGATTTCCTTCTGGACCAGGAGAGCCACAAATCGATTGGAGAGGTTAATATATTGGATGAAAACCACGTTGAGTTAAAGGAAAGCTGACCCCAATAAACCCGAATAAATTCCGTATTATGCAGCTGTGGCCTGCTGCAACGGAGAGATTCAGTGGAGAGTAGTATTATGAACCTGTGTGTGTGTGTGTGTCATATATTTTGATTAGGTTTTTATTAATATTTTAAAATTTCAATAAAGTATTAAAAAAATGTGTGTGCCCACACGCCGATCAGAAATATAATAAAATCTGGAAGGGCAAAGGGCCGAGTAAAAGTTTTTAAAAGTATAAAAAGTCGAATGATGATTTATAAGCGGAGGCTCAATGCACACCATTGATGAGGTAAGTTAAATGTATGCACATATTATTTTAGTAAGAAGTTTCATTTAACCGGTCTTTGTCTCGGCACTATTTTTAACTCCTCGTTTATTGCCCTTCTAATATTTCTCAGGAAATAAAACTCCCCAGTAAAGTTATGACAGAGCATATTGTATTTAGTTTATTTGTTCATTTATTTCACAGCAGCAGCGATGTTCTACCATGGATTACCCCTCTATACGCATTTTCACGGTCCGGGTGGAAATAACGCACGGAGGTGAGGGTTTTTTATAGATCCCACGCTAATTAGGAGGAATTATTCACGGGGGTATCACGCCTGACAGGTCGCAAACAATGACATTACGTTGGGGAAACGCTTCAGGATCGATACGTAGAACAACCAAATGAAGTAAAGGATGGGAAACAAAGTTTCCTAAACGCAGAAGACACACCACTCAACAGAGGCCAGGGAAGAGAGACGACACACACCGCACACTTAACAGGCCTGAGTTCCTCCCTCTCGGGGCTCTCATCAATGGAGGAGGATATTCGTAGGGGTGGAGGGGAGGGAAGGAACTCTGTACTGTCTCCATAGGAATGGGTTTATGGAAATGGGGGTTAACGGAGGCCGGGAACGTCCTCTGATAGAGAATCTATGAGGCGCTGACATGGGAGGGTGAACGTGTAATGAGAGGGGGTAGAGAGCCCTAATCACGGAGGGAATGACATGCGTAGGTTGGCCCCTCCGAGTTAAATATTTATGTCAGCTCTGACGCCGTGGCGCTGTGCCTTGATGGCTGTCAGATGATCTGACTCCTCTCTCTCCCTCTCCCCCCCAATGCTCACCATTAAAAATGCAATAGAAATTCAAAGGAGAGCAAAAAGGCTGGTTTATTTCTGACAACAAGCAGGTGCAGTGCTAGAGGAGTGGGAGATTGAGTATTCCTATATGATGTACAGTAGTCTATGTGAGTCAGCACAGATGTAGTTAGGGACTGCTGAATTCATTCACATTTAGCCTAAAGCAGGAGCAGTGTCGAGCCCTATGCTGTTCCCCCATCATGCCATTAAAAAAAAAGAGCGCGATCATTATGCATCTAATAAAACTAGGGTACTCAGCAGTTTGATTTGGGGAATCAGGATAGGAGAGAGGAGACACATCCCCACCACCCAACGACTCGGATAAGTGACGACCCCCAATGATGGGTGTCAAAGATATTTAATGAATGTCAGGGAATATATTTAGAGGGCCGAGTTCCGCCCCTGCACAAAACCACTGGAGTGATCTCCCCTCAGGGGGTGCCAAGCCCCCCCTTTCACCCCCCCCAACCCCCTCCACCCCACCATGTTCTAGCGGTTTAGAAGATTAATCAACGTCAACGCCGCTCCCCTTCCCTTTTGAAGCCAATAAAAAGGAATAGACGTCTGGCCATGCCCAACAGAAAATCACTTTGTTCAGTCGCACGGGCGGCCCGGCCGCCCCGCTTGTCAAAGCCAAGCGGAAGGGGGGGAGGTTGCCTTGCCGGGCCGTAGCCTGAGTCGGAGACTGCCTTCCCTTCCGGAAAGCAGCTCAGCTCCAGCTTCGCCCCCGCTTGACCTTTGATATTTGACCAGTCGGGTTGTAAGACACTTGCTCTTTGAGCTGAAATGTCACTGGGGCATCTTGTCAGCTCAGACACCCCTCGGCCTGACAAGCGATTTTTACTTTGTGTGCTACAAGGCAGAAAATACAAGGCCATGGCCTTGACGTGAGGCGCACACCAGACTGTAGATGCGGTAGTCACATTACTGAGTTTCTGCAGACAAAGAAAGAGATGGCTGGACTGGGGCAGAAGTCCCAGTGCTAAGTACAGTGACTGATCATTATATTAGTTAGGATGAGCACAACACAGACAGATAGGCTACGTGGTGGGATCATTGATAAGATGCTGATATGGATACCAACGTACGATAGCAGTGCCCATTCAGGATTAAGATCATCCTGAATAACATGAGTGAGAAAGCTAGACGAAGAAATATATACCCCCAAGAAATAACCTTCTCACTCATCATTATTCATGATTCATTCAGGATATGTAATCATTGTAGCATCCACATTAATGTAGAAGTGTTTAGAAACATATTCTATTCCTATTTACAATAAAAGTAACACCAAAATGACACAATACATTATTTACCATTCATTTTTATTGGGCACCAAATAATCTAAAACACAACCAAAACAAACAGCAAATGTATAACAAGTTTGTACAGTCTCGAGCTTTAATAGATTAAATGTAGGAATATAGGACCAAATACTAATTTAATTTAATACAGATAAAGTGAATTTGCCCCAATACTTTTGGTCTCCTACAGTTGAAGTCAGAAGTTTATATACACCTTAGCCAAATTATTTAAAAACTCAGTTTTTCACAATTCCTGACATTTAATCCTCGGAAAATTCATGTTTAGGTCTGTTAGGATCACTACTTTATTTTAATGTGAAATGTAGAATAATAGTAGAGAGAATGATTTATTTCAGCTTTTATTCTTTCATCACATTCCCAGTGGGTAGAAGTTTAATACACTCAATAAGTATTTGGTTGCATTGCCTTTAAATTTTTAACTTGGGTAAACGTTTCAGGTAGCTTTCACAAGCTTCCCACAAAAGTTGGGTGAATTTTGGCCCATCCCCCCTGACAGAGCTGGTGTAACGGAGTCAAGTTTGTAGGCCTCCTTGCTCGCACAAGCTTTTTAGTTCTGCCCACACATTTTCTATGGGATTGAGGTCAGGGATTTGTGATGGCCACTCCAATACCTTGACTTTGTTGTCCTTAAGCCATTTTGCCACAACTTTGGAAGTATGCTTGGGGCATTGTCATTTGGAAGACCCATTTGGACAAGCTTAACTTCCTGACTGATGTCTTGAGATGTTGCTTCAATATATTCACATAATTTTCTCTCAGATGCATCTAGTTTGTGAAGTGCACCAGTCCCTCCTGCAGCAAAGCACCCCCACAACATGATGCTGCCATCCCCCGTGCTTCACATTGGTATGGTGTCTTCGGCTTGCAAGCTTCCTTTCCTCAAACATAAAATGGTATATGGCCAAACAGTCTATTTTTTATCATCCAGAGGACATTTCTCAAAAAGTAAGATCTTGGTCCCATGTGCAGTTGCAAACTGTAGTCTGGTTTATGGTGGTTTTGGAGAGTGGTCTTGGCGAGGGTAGTTATGTGATATAGGAAGCTTGGATATAGATATTTTTGTACCTGTTTCCTCAGCATCTTCACAAGGTCCTTGTGTTGTTTGGGATTGATTTGCACTTTTCGCACCAAAGTACGCTCATCTTAGGAGACAGAACGCGCCTCCCCCCTGAGCGGTAGGACGGCTAGTGGTCCATATTGTTTATACTTCGCATATGTTTGTACAGATGAACGTGGTACCTTCAGGCATTTGGAAATTGTCCAAGGATGAACCAGACTGTGGAGCTCTACAATTTTTTTCTGAGGTTTGGCTGATTTCTTTAGATTTTCTCATGATGTCAAGCAAAGAGGCACTGAGTTTGAAGGTAGGCCTTGAAATACATCCACAGGTACACCTCCAATTGACTCAAATTATGTAATAAGCCTATCAGAAGCTTCTAAAGCCATGAATATTTCTGGAATTTTCCAAGCTGTTTAATGGCACAGTAATTAGTGTATGTAAACTGAACTGGAATTGGATAAGTGAATTATAAGGTATTGTAAACAATGTTGGAAAAATGACTTGTGTATGCACAAAGTAGATGTTAACCGATTTGCCAAAACTATAGTATGTTAACAAGAAATTTGTGGAGTGGTTGAAAACGAGTTTTAATGACTCAACCTAATTGTATGTAAACTCGATTCAACTATATGTACAAAAAGGTGTAATTTCTAAAGTACCCGATATGGATGAAAATAGCCTCAAATTAAAGCTGAGTCTGACTTTAATAGTATGGTTTGAGTTAATTCAAACTTTTGAAGTATACAGTAAAATAATACAAAATGCAGAGGGACGTATACAGTATAGGCATGCTGAAAACAACCTTTACGGTTTGGTAGACAAGTTGAAATAAACAGATAAAATGGGACGGATGTTGCGAGACATTGGTTAGGTCAACTGACTAAAATGCTATATCATTAGATATTTATAACATTGAACCTGTACTGTAGTTCTCAGATTCTAAGGTCAACATGTTCTTCATACAATATCAACTTGTCTCCTGAGAACCAAGAGGGAACTCTCTCTTTTTGGTATCATTCCCTTTCCTATTTATCTGAGCTTCCCACACCTATCCAGCCCCCTTCCCTTATTTATTTTGGCCCTTCTTCCTCTAAAATCAATGTTCCCCCTGTTAAGAGGGAGGGGGGGGAGACCAGACCCCCGATTTGAGGAGTGACATTGGGGGTGGGGGGGGAGGGGTTGTAGGGAGGTGAAAGAAAGCAGTACATATTTCTGGTTTGCGCGGGTGGCAACCTGCTCAAAGTTTGCAATAAATGCTGTCTTCAGTGGAGCTGACAAGGAGAAGTGGGGATCAGTGAACCATGACCGGGCCTGCCAGGAAATGACAGGAATATTGGCAACATTTAACATGGCGCCACCCTATTAAAGTGCACGTCCCCGCTTTAAAAAGACAGGGAGGAATCCGTTTGATAGATAGAGACTAAAATGGCTTATTGATTTTTCTTACCCACTTCTTCTTCCCTTTTCTTTGTTAAGAACTTTGGGGGAAATTAAAGCCCCAAACGATCAGTGTCGTTTAGAATTAGGGAAATGTAAAAATGTTATTTACATAAAATAGCAGATGTGTTTATTATTGGTTTTGAACTGTAAATGAATGAGTAAAATAAGAATATCTCCATTCAATCATCCAGTACAACCAACAGGTTAGGCACTGTAACTAAAGGCCTTTAATACAATAAGTCATGGATTTGCAGTACATAACTATAGGCCTGGGTTGCACTTTCGATCAATTATTTTGACGATTGGTTAAATAATATAACGTAAAGGCTTTCAAACGGTACCCATTCATAAATGTTTATTTAAAGAGTATTTATTTTTCCAGGTTTTTCAAGTTGGCGGATTTCCTCCTCCGAAAAACATGTGCTGATAGTGTTTTAGGTGTAACATTATGGTTAAGGTGTGTGGTAATGGGCCTATAAGAAGTTTAGAGACCTACTCCCAGAACAGGAGGATCGGTCAAGTGGAGGAGCAGACAGGAAGGATCTGACAATGAGAGAAATGCTGCAGGAATTTGATTTGCACAGCTTTAGGTGATTGGATTAACTTAAGAGAAGGAGATGAATGTGAGTATAAAAACTTTAGGAAATACTGATATGGTTCATAGTGGAACTCACAGTACTGTAGGTGCTCTAAAGACTCCCGCCGACTGCCTTAGCAGTAGGCTACATACAGCACATACAACGAAAGCAATCTTTTTAAAATGAATTTTATGGGTATCGATGGAACTTTTTTTTAAAAGAACAGTTTGATTAAATGAGATGGTTTGCTTGGTAAATATTGCATTGTTTGCGAGAGATAATATATTAATATAATTATATCTCAACATTGCCCAAGGCCAGTGCTTAATTCAGTGTCAAAGGGGCTGTGTCTCGCTGCAGGGCTGGTTTTTAATCAGACAAACTCCTCAATATATAGCCACCTCAAATCGAGGACAAAAACATCATGCATCCGTCATTTTCAGCCCAATTTGTCCCTTAATGAATGAATAGCCCTGACTTAATCTCTCTAGTAAAAAATTAAAGCCAACTAAAGCTCAATTCAATGGGTTGCCTACACTTCTCCTCAGCAGTACCAGCCCCCCAATCAAAGGAATTAGCGTATTCGGCGAGCGGAGCGTTGGCAAGGTCCTAACAGCCTTGTCAAACGCTTGATGGACGCAGAATAGAGACCATGCTCTGGTCATCAGTTTCATAAGGCCTCCATTATGGTCCAGTTGAGTGTGTTGAGAGCCCGGTCGAAGGGGGGATATGGGATTGCTGGGTCCATCTATCCCAACCAACCGGCCGTACAAATATCATATCACAACCCCAGTCAGACAAATGTGGTGTAAAACACAATGATCTACCGTCCTGGACGGGTCCACTTCTTTCACTTCTCATCTATCATTCAATCCTATCTGATTAGGGTCTATTTTGTCGCTTGAGACGAGGATGAGGGAGCTGCTGAATATCACTTCCCTCACAATATCACTTTTCCCTCTGAATGGTACAAAAGAGGTATTTTCCTGTAGGGTGAGGCAGATTGATGTGAGGTTTAGGAAGATAAATGGGAGGTCGCGGCGGAGCACTCACACACATCTGTGAAGGCACAGTATCCCTCCACCCTGGGGAATCTGTCACTTAGAGGGAACATGGGTTCTATTTACATTGAATAAGTCTATTTGGGTATGTCGTATGTGTTAGGAATATAGCATTACAGGGTGGAATATGTTGAAATAGGGATTATTTGAAGGCTAAAATCTAGCCAAACTCCTTTTGGAACACATTTTAATTGTTAATGGGTATTCTTGAAGGTGATACCCCCTTATTTTATTCGATTTATAATTCCTCTATAATTTTTGTATGTAAAGCAGCACAGAAAATGAGACAAATTAGGGTATATAAAAATATGGAGTATTTGATTAAACTCAACACTTCACTAAATAAATGAATCAGCGTAAGAAAAAATGCAGAATTATCAACAACTGTCCATACACCATTTTTGAAAAAACACCTTTAAAACCAAGTGTAGGAGGTATAGCTGTGTTTTTCCCGTAATATAGGTGATTTTCCTCTCCGAGTGTGATGGGGAATGCTGCATTTATTTTGCGGGGGGAACCAGGCAAGGCCAGACTCTGGGGCTGACGGAAAGGGAATGTGTTTGTATGTAGGGGGGGCTTTCTCACTAACAGCCCTGGCGGCTCCCACGGCAGTCCTAGTGACAGCGTTGTCTCTCAGTCACACTCCACTGGGTCCTGCTGACACTCAACTGTCAAGCCGGGCAGGCCTCAACCAGGCCCTAACATGCCTCTACAGCACCACCCAATTAACTTGCTTTCACGAATGTGGAAAGAGTTATAATAGGTGGTAAGGTGCAGGGTGGTGCCCGAGACTACATCCTCCATCTCCTCCACACACAGAGACTTAAGCCCCGTCTCTCTCTCTCTCTCCCCCCCCTCTCTCTCTCAATGCCCTTCCTCCCCCCCCCCCTTCTCTCTCCCCCTCCTCTCAATGCCTTCACTCTCCCCCCCTTTCTCTCCCCCTCTCTCAATATCTTCACCCCCCCTTTCTCTCTCCCCTCTCTCAAATTCACTCTCCCCCCCACTCCCCCCTCTCAATGCCTTCACTCTCCCCCCCTCACCTCCCCCCCCTCTCAATGCCCTCCCTCCCCCCCCCTCTCTCAATTTAAGGGGCTTTATTGGCATGGGAAACATATGTTTATATTGCCAAAGCAAGTGAATTAGATTACAAACAAAAGTGAAATAAATAACAAAAATACAGCAAACATCCCTCCCCCCCCCCCCCCCCCCCCCGTGGGTTGAGGGTCCCTGGCTGCCTCAGCCAGCTGACTGCCCCGTGACAGAGGAGAGCATGATCACACAGTGGATATGGGGGACAAACATCCCTATATGGAAATGGAGTAACGTAAACGATTGCACAGGACTGAACCCCCCCATATATTGCCTAACCTAAACCTGTGTTTTGGTGTGTGTGTGTGTGTGTGTGTGTGTGTGTGTGTGTGTGTGTGTGTGTGTGTGTGTGTGTATATAAAGGTGTGTGTGGTGTGAATCTGTGTCTTGTGGGAGAACATGTGTGCGCCTGTGTGTGTTTAAGGCAATCCCCTCTCTGTTAGAGATTCAGTAAGTTGGAGACAAACACTGCCCACAGCCGAGAGAGAGGAGAGATAGCTATTGACCTCCGACAGCGCCGGAGGGCAGGAGGGAGGAGTGTATGAAGGTGTAGCCTCTCAGGCTCCACTTCCTCTCCATGTCGTTCCTATTTTTTCCCCAGTGCCCGGCCCAAACTTTTGAAAAACATCCACCTTAATAGGACTGGTGTCGGCGAGAGGCTGCTCTTCCATCGATCAAACGTGATCCGAGGTGTAACCCAGACCAGCTGACAGAAAGTTCAAACGAACACCTAGTATAGGATAAGGTAATGCTTCCTATTCATCACCAAGAATTCTCCTGATCGATTGAGCAGTTAGTTACCACATAAGTTTTTTTCTGCTGTGATTTAGCTCAGAGAACACAGTGTTGGTAGTCCAGTGGCTTGACCGGACAAGAACCACGCCTGCAATTATCTTTGTTGACCAACGCAGCGTGATGGAATAGAATTAAATATATTAGAATTTTCACGTGGGGATACTGAGACAAGCTGAATTATTACAGAAATATCTCAATATGATCTATGCTCTTCATTGTGATGAACAAGCCAACGCTTAGATTCTCTTATTCTGTAACCTATAGATCACGGTCCTAACTGCAGCAATGTTGTAGCTAGTAGTTAGTATTTTTCCTTTTACCTGGAGAGTGTGGTTTGACTCCCACCAAATACCCCTTCCCAAAACTCAAACTAGAAAATACAGAAATAAATAAACAGGAGGTCTAAATGGCCCCGCAAGACAATAATTCTCCCATCACACTACAGCCAAGTTTGACAAAAGAATAATCAAATAGTAGTGCCGGTGCCTGTGGCGGCCAAAACGGGAAACATTATTGATCTGGAGGGATGACATTCGCATTGTAGCAGCTTGCAACTTCAGTAAGCTATAGTAGTAGTGCGCTGTGGAGAAATAACATCTCCCCTCTGATTAAACAAGGGCCGCAATGATTTAGGATGGGTAAGTAGAAGGCAAACGGTGAAATTTTCAGTGTTGAGTGTAAGTGATTAAATGTGACACGTATGGCAGTAACTTCCGTCAGCAATAACGCATTTATTACAGTAAAATGAATGGCAGAATAAACGACACGCATGTGTTTGATAATGAGTACTGAACACGTGAAAAATGAGAATTGAATGATTAGTATGCGGAAGAAATGCTGCAAAATAAATGCATTTATATTCAAAATATAAAATATTAGGATTGATAAAAGTAAATATGAAAACTATTATTATTTATTTATCTACAGTAATGGGGTTAAGAAAGCATCAAAGCTCTTTCAAAACACAATTTAATTGTCAGTAAAAAAAACACATGGTGAAACCTCCAATTTATTAAAACAGAATGACCGAATGAAAGCGGCAGCCTCCTCATTGGATCGACAGTACAACCACACTGAAAGGGTGTGAAAGAAAGCTCTAACGCTAGAGCTGGACGTTATTGGCGAGGCCTTCTGTCTTTATTATATTATTATAATAAAATATAATAATTATGCATGGGGGCAGTATGCCAGGAGCAGTGTGGATGGAGGGGGGAGACTATACCCACTCCACCCTGTGTTTTGGAGCCAGCAGTAGGGAGGGAGTGTGTTGGTGGTCTGGGACTGGTCTGGTCTGGGGACCAGCCAGGGCCCTGTTTTGGCCTGTGTATGTGTGGAGTGGTAATGGCTAATGGCTGCCAGTCCAGGGCAGTTTGTCATTCAAATTGTAGGAAATTATACCGTGAGGTGAGAGCTTAAAATCTACTGCCCTCCAGCTACACATTGCAGACTCAAGAACCAGTTGATTTTTTCTCTCTCTCACTTCTCTCTGCAGCTCGTTCTAAGATGGCTAAGCACTTGGCCCTCTAACCATTATTGAGTCAACAAACCAGTGAATAGTTTTGGGGATTCCAAGGTTTCAACTGAAGGCCAGCAGGGCCTGGTACACACGCAGACACACACACACACCAGCCAGCCGCCCAAGGACACCCATGCGGTTTCACAGCAAGAGCACGAGTTTAACAGTTATTATAATATCAGCTCCAGAAACAGGAAAATACTGACAAAATATTATAAGACTTAATCATTTCCTTTAACCCAAATGATTTCTTTATGGGTTCAGAAAACAGTAACCAGAGTAATGAATCAGGTTAGGCACTGGCTGAGTATCAGTAGGATATCAGAGTGTGCCGTACACACCCACACACACACACACAGAAATATGAAAGACGCTCAACCAGCTTTGTCTGTTGCGACTCCTCAAACCTGAAATATGAGCATGTGCATCCTCTTTAAACTGTGCTGAATATTAATAAATGTGACTATGAAGACAAATGTTAGGTTTGTCTCTCAAATATATCGCAGTTTCATATTTCAGGGTAATTCTTTGCCTGGCTGTTTTTTTTACAAAAAATGTATTCGTAGCGCTATTAGAAAGAGATGAGTATTTTGCTTAAAGGAAAAAATGTATTTTGAAGTCAAGCCTTTAGTTGTAATGGTAGATTAAGCCCCAGAGACAGACAAGGAAAAGACTTGTTATTCATCTGAGGAAGTGTATATGAGTTATGGTTAACCCAAAAGTAAAGTGGAGTTCAGGTGTGGTCCAAAGTCTCACATTTTAAAACATCTTTCAAGATCCTTATAAATTGCTCTGTTGGCCCATTAAAGCAAAATGTATGTAGTAAAGGCGCACGCCGAACAGACTTAACAATAACAGTACAGTTGGTAACAGATAAAACATTTAAAAAGGATAAATACAGTTAAAGTATATGCATTTAGCACGTTTAGGAGCCACCGGGTAGACAGGAGCAAACAGCAGAGGGGGGAGGACGAGGAGTTCTCCTGAAGCTCCCCTGCCAGGATTGGGAGTCATGGCGACGCAGGGAACACGGCCTCTGTTTCCACGGGCTTGTCGACAGGAATTTAATATCGGCTCTAAAGTCTGAACAAGCTCCAGCGGGGGGGATAGCCGTGGGAGGAAATACTTTCCCTCCTTCATGTCAAAGCCCGGCCTGCAGCAAGCTCCACCACGCCACCTAGGGACATATTAACATCTTCTGTTCAACTCCAGTACTCCACAACCCCCACACCCCTCTCACCCCCCTCCTTTCCTCTCACCCAGTCCGCCTCCTGAGCTCACTCTCCCTCTTTGTTGTCTAGCGTCCCCGGCCGCTGATTGCAGGCAGGGTCAGACCTGTCCCCACGCTGTTGCCACTTTGGTCCCAAGCCCAGTAAAAAATCTCTTTCCTCCTGATTAAATCAAGCTGGACATTTCTGTGGAGGTTGGCGGGGGGAAGAGGAGGAAGGAAGGAAGGGGAGAAGGACTCGCTGCCAAACGTTGAAGCGACACACTGTTCAGTCAAGTCACACAAACTATATTTCCCCCCTGCCTCCCTCCTCTCCTAGAAAAATATATACAAAATTTGAAGAAACTAAATATCTGTGGAGCTGTGAGGAAGGGGAAGGTGGAGGAGGGGGAGCAGAGAGGAAGGAGGCACAGTGGTGGAAAAACACACAAATCTAAATAAGGCCCTAAGGACATGCTGAGGAGGATTCTGGCCCTGTTAACACGTTCATGGTCACATAACACCCACCGTGGCGATGCAGGGGTCAGGGAATGTGAAACGCCATCCACCAGCTGACTACAGGTAGCCACGGTGTTTGGATGCGCTAACAAATCTGTTTTACTGACAAATGGGTGCACCCAGCCCAGAGAAATGAACCAGAGAAATAAATTAACATTATGGGTTAAAGATGTACTATCAGAAGTAACCGCCATTTCCTGATTGCTAAAATGTGTTCTATTTAGCCTAATTTCATCTTATGGCGACCAAAACAAAAGCGGTATAGTGTAGAGAATCATTGTACCATCTAAACGCTGTGAAATATATTTTATATTACCAAAAATATTGTATTCCAGCTGTTTGAAGCTGGTGTACGAAAACGTAAAAGCCAAAGCGAAACTTAAAACTGGGAAGCAAGAAAGTGCATTGAACAGATCTACGCTTCTTAGACTTGCTTTCAATAGAGAGTGACAGATCTATAGCACATTTCTATGAATTTTGTCAGGTCGCCCAAAGTGACATATTACGGCTATAAGCTACGACAACCCAACAACGCCACGTCGATGCCTCAAGCGTTTTAGGCTAAAATGACAACACCATCATTTAAAGTGAAGTGTTGCTTATCGTATCAGCACACTATACTTGTGATGAATATAAACCACTATACAGATGGTTTTTAAAACCTAAAACCCAAAATACCATCCATGGATGCAATATGAAAATCAAGTCTAGCTCCTGCAGCAGGCTTCCCCCTCATAACATTTAGTGTTCTAGATCAGCACAATGCTTGAGGGTAGCGATGATTCAGAGGAGAGATCAGAACTTTAGCTAGCCGGGTTGGAGGCATACGGCGGCAGCGGCGGTGGTTAGTTTGCGGGGCGTTTAGGAAACAGCGTGCTGTACGTACCCGACCGACCCGAGGCCTAGTCCCCACGATGATGACATCATGTGAGCATCCCAATTGGCACCCTATTCCCTACACAGGGCCACTACTTTTAACCAGGTTCCATAAGCTCTGGTCCAAAAGTAGTGGACTATTAAACGATGGGCGCAATTTGGGCTGCACCCGTGACACGGTGAGTAGGAGCGGTAGAGGAGAGCAGAACAATATGAATTCATCCCATTAGCCCAGCAGCTCTGCAGCTGTTGGTACAGAGTCCATTGATCTTCCTAACCCACTAACTGACAGAGAGAGAGACACACACAGCCGTGTTCCAGGAATAAACAACTGAATAATAGCATTAACACACACAAGCACCTAAGAGCATTACCACGAAAAAAAACACATACGTTCGTGCACACACACACACACACACTGAACACGCACACACACACAACACACACACACACAAGGCATACATCCAACATGTAAAGCCAATACAAACTAACAAAAGCTCTTCCAAACAAACATACTGTACACACACATACTGTACAGTTCAAGCAAGCACACACACACAAACCTATTTCTCCCTTCTTAGTGCCGGTGACAGACAGTACTTGAACTGTCCATGTAAGTGCCTGTGAGTGCGTGAGAAAGTAGGAGGAGATACGATGAAACAAATGAACAGACCCCATTGTCTGGCCCCTTACTCAGGAGGCCTTAAAATCATTTACACACCAACTTCTTCCCACCTCTTCACACAACCCATGATGTTTAAATTAAAAAAGGGCCAGGGTTGGAGAGGAGGTTTTCCTGAACATAGTTGAAAATTATTTTCTCTGGACAGTTTTAAGAGTCTACATCCTGTGTTGGAGTTCTCGAATCATCACCAGCGCAATTTACAATCAGAACACAAACAGCAAGACAGCCGGTCCAGACCAGCTCATCTGTGACATTGGCCCTGGCCTTCCTCCGTCTCGCTGCGGCGCTTGGGGCTGTGCTGCAGCTGCCATTTGAGTGGGGGACACGGCACCGGGCCCTGACAAGGGCGGGCCCCACCTCTAAGGGCCCGCAAAGCAACTGCACGCACATACACACACACACGGGCATTGTGTACATGCAAAAGGATATGTGCGGACACACATGGAAATACACTTGTGCACACATAAGCCCAATGCGTGATTGCTCACTTTATAAACACACACACATGCAATGCACACTAATACGGCAAAGTACACACAATATCTCATAACATAACTGCATAGACACTCAGTGTTGCCACAAGAACACACACACAAGACCTGCTTCTTCTCAGGATCTGTGCTGTTTTAGTGTGGCACTAGTTCACAGATACTGTGTGTGTGTGTGTGTGTGTGTGTGTGTGTGTGTGTGTGTGTGTGTGTGGCTGTGTGTGTGTGTGTGTGTGTGTGTGTGTGTGTGTGTGTGTGTGTGTGTGTGTCAGGATGCTCTCCCACCCACAGTTCCCAGTTGGCCTCCGTCCCAGTACTGCTGCTGCACGTGCGGGTGGAAACAGAGCTCACGTGTGTGTGTGTGTGTGTGTGTGTGTGTGTGTGTGTGTGTGTGTGCTCCCTCACAGCCCCAGACTGTCCTGACCAATGTGCTTCTGATTAGGTGGCTTAATTACAGCTGTAAAAACAATGTTGAGATAAGCCTCAAAATTGCACAGTGTGTCAGATACTATTAGCCAACCTTTGGACGGCAGCCATTGTTATCCAACTCTTCCAACGAACAACCCCCCCCACCCCCCCACCCAGTCACCCTCCTCTCCTTCCCCTCCCCGACAAATGTTCTTTCCCCCTCAAGTCGCAAGCTTGCTGGACTGATTTATTAGCACGGGGCGGGGGGTGTTGAGTTTGTCTCCGCTACAGACAGGAAAG
The DNA here is from genome assembly GCF_905237065.1 of Salmo salar. Classification (NCBI taxonomy): domain Eukaryota; kingdom Metazoa; phylum Chordata; class Actinopteri; order Salmoniformes; family Salmonidae; genus Salmo; species Salmo salar. The sequence goes on from NW_025550513.1 coordinate 22,635, forward strand.
GCAGAGAGGAAACCTGGTGGAATGTTCACACGTGGAAGACGAGGATAGAGAAGAGAAAAAAACGGCCCCTCTTCAGCCGGAGCAGGTGTGATTTACACTTCATCAGGATAAACGACTCTTTAAAACCTGGGCTGTTGTCTTTTGGGGGAGTGGAACGGCCAGCGCCGGCTCCATGGGTAAGCCGATATTCTATTAGCAAACAGACTGAGAGAGGAGGGGGAAATGTTTCCAGGTCTGGAAGCCTGGAAGGTCAGCCTGTGTGGGTGGTGACGTCAGACAGTGTTCAGGTCTTTGTGAGGCAGTGACAGTGACTAAAGTACAGGAGGAAAAGGTGTGCCAGAGGCCTCTTCATGGAGACCATGTTCAGAAAAAAATGCCAAGAAGTAGAGAAAACCTCTTGCACACAAATCCTGGGTGGTCCCTAAAACTGTCGGACCGGTCCAAGAAAGAGCCAGTCCTTTTTCTTCCCCCCTGTATCCCTGAGGTTCCTTCAGCCCCCGTGTTTTGGGGGGAACCAGGTGTCACGGGTGAACGGGGACATTCATCAAGCTCACTTACAGCTCATCAGCTCGGCTCAGACGACCGACGGGGGCCCGCTGGAGAAAGAGAGAGACAAACAGAGAGGGCGGGTTTAAATTTTGAATAAGTGGGACTGGGACGCGTACGGGCAAGTTTTCAAACCTCGGCCGGGCCTACACGGTGGCCTCCACAGACACGGCAGTATGCCTCTCCACAAGGCTCACATGGCTGTCACAGTCCCACGCAAAGAGAGAGAGAGGGAGGAAGAGAGAGAGAGAGAGCGAGAGAGAGCGAGAGGAAGAGAGTAAGAGAGAGAGAGAGAGAGAGAGAGAGAGCGAGAGGAAGAGAGAGTAAGAGAGAGAGAGAGACAGAGAGCAAGTTGCCACCACCCGTATTGATTACTGAGGTCTAGGCCGAGTTGGTCTCACTCTCTCCACTTCCTCCTGAAAGCCCCTTTGCCGCGCGTCGCTAAAGGTGGATGCTATCTGCCATCGTTTGAATAATTGATGGCTGATTCAAGGCAATCAGGTCCTCACATGACAATACACTCCTCCGGACCTGGCGGGAGAGAGAGGGAGGGAGAAACGGGCCTGTGTGTGTCCCGGGCGCTGTGTTAAAGCTAAAAGCTTTTAGGAAGCTCAGAGAAGTCCAGCAGCAACTCTGGTGGAAGGGGAGGGCTCCCGCTCGTTGCATAACGGGCCAGTCAGAGTGGCATTCCCATAAAGACAGAGGCAGAGAGAGAAAGAGGTGCACGGCATTCAAAGTGTTTCAGAGAAAGACAGAGTGTGTGTGTGCATGCGTGCCTGTCTGCTTGAATTTGTGTGTGCGCGCGCTCTGGAATGCGAGACCCCTTCCACCAAACAGGAAACTTGTACAGTTAATAGCGCCACTACCCTTTTCCTCTTGTACAGTACAGGGTGACGGTGGACAGAAGAAAAGTGAATCTAAGCCAATCTGATCCCAAATCAGTCCATGTACACACAGAGGCTGCATTTCGACAGGCAGCACCAATTCTGATATTTTTTTCTTGATCAATAATCAGAAAATATCTAATGTGCTTCAAAAGACCAATTAGTGGGGAAAAAAAGATCAGAAATTGGGCTGCCTGTGTAAACACAGGCAGAGTGAATCTGATCTTACTTCCACTGGATTAAACACATGGCAGTAACAGCAGTGTGAGGCCAGCCAGCCACATATGGAAATAATACTAGCTATCACCTCACTACTAATGGTAATGCTTTGCTATCTGAGAGGTTGTACTGAAGCACAAGGCAACACAATAACACAGGAATTAGACACTTCTGGGTAGGAGGCCAATCTCGCTCTCAAGTTAAATAGATAATTAACAAAAGTGAAATAAACAATGAGAAATGAACAGTGAACATTACAGTCAAAAGAATAGAGACATTTCAAACGTCATATTGGGTATAGTGCTATCGTAGTGTCTCCCTGGTCCTCATCTCTACATCTCATTAGTGTTTCAGTTACTGGGTGTTGTTGCTCTAGGAGAATAAGAACGGCCTGGTCCTCATCTCTACATCTCATTAGTGTTTCAGTTACTGGGTGTTGTTGCTCTAGGAGAATAAGAACGGCCAGGTCATCAGGTTGGGAGCTCTGTTGTCTCTTGATGTGGAAGTTTCACTGGGGTTTACTACTGCTGTTGTCAGTAGTAGACACACACACACACACACACACACACACACACACAGCCCTGTTATCACTTCCTTTAGTGGGCGAGAGAGTGTTAGCTGATCTCTGAGGACCACCAACATGGTGCCTTTGTCTGGGGAAAAACAGGCTGTTACTGACTGACTGACTGACTGACTTGACTGCATATAGGGCTATGTATCTCTCTAGACTACAGAGAGCACACAAAGCTTTACCCACACACCAACCCAGTTAGAGAGCCATCTCTGTGTTTGCTTTGCATGGTCCAGCCTGTCAGTCCACCCAGGTCCTCTCAGACCTCATCACACACTGAGGAACCTACAAACAATTCAGAAGTTCGACACAGGCCTAGATCTGCTGTATCAACAGGGGTGTTCAATGGCAAACACAGAATGAAGGTTCATTCTGGGGGGGAACACAGCTTTGTCATTGTAACTTAAGCTTTTCTCAAATGAACAAAAAAACACACAAAAGACAGGTGTTGACTTAAGTCACAACAAATCCCAATCAGACTGAAACCAAGTGAAGTCCCTATCAGGCTCAATCAAAATATTGACGCAATGTAAAAAAAAAAAGTATGATATAATTTAGAAATGTTTAAATATTAGATCATACATACTACAGAGATGAAAAGGAGTCAGTCCAATTAGATGTTTGTTTTTTTTAACGCATTCTGACTTTAATTTTCACGTCATTATTTTGTGACTGAAGCTGTACTGATTTAATATCTAGTGATGTAACCGACAAGGAACTTTTCCTTTTCTACTGGATCATTCTAAAACCGCTGAAATAAACATGAAACGACCTGAGAGTCAAGAAGAAATATACTAAAATTGTCAACACCACAAACCTAAGATGGCAAAATTGCTTATTTTTACCTTTCAGCAACAGCAACCTGTTTTCCTTTGTTCTGATGTAGTATGGAGGAAGCTATCTTGCATATTCATGGCCTGCCTGTTTTGAGGGCTTGTCACTGTGATTGCCGTCTCCGACCCTGCCTGCCTGGCGCTCAGGACGCCCGTCAGCACCGCGGCGAAACGCTCTCTGCCTCAGACTTAACACAGCCCAACTGACATAACGGAGAGCCTGAACTGACGGCAGATGGAGTCGGCCCCACCGCTCCCGGTGAATCAAGCGACATGATAAACCACTGACTCAGAGGTCACCGTCACCTTCTGGGAGAGCCTCTGTCGCTGGGTGGGAGCAACGAACACACACAAGCACAAGGAAAGGTATGCACACACACAGACCGTCGTACACATCTTCTCACTTCCTGACTTTGGCTGGGTTAAATACATCAAACCCCCACAGCCTAGCGTGTGACCTGCCTCCCACCTCAGCTGTAAAAGGGAAGAGACAGGTGAGGGGAGGAGGGAGCCCTATAGCTTCTCAGACAGAGAGCCAGTATGGATTTAGGACTTAAACTTGGGTAGTTAAGGTCGATATAATATTGAAATGCATGGGAATAATTCCCTTTTGCTGTGGACAGGTAGTTGGGTCAGTCTGAAGGATTAATAAAATAGCTAGAAGTATTTTGCTGTGATGAAAGTTCTCATTGAGCCTGTATCCCCTGTAGCTCAGTGAAACAGAACAGGAGCTCAGTGATTGATTAATCAGCAAGGCCAATACGTACAGGAAGGTCGTAACCTCAACATGCATACAGTACAGTGGTGGGTTTAGACACTGCGAGGGCCGTTGTAAGGTGTGTGTGTGTGTGTGCATGTATTTACTACCTTCAGAAAGTATTCCCGCCTCTTGACTTTTTCCCCAAAAATGGTGTTACAGCCCGAATTTAATAGGTGTTAAATGTACATGTTGTGTCACTGGCCTACACACAATACCCCATAATGAAAAAGGGGAATATAAAAAATATAGAAATAAATTGAATCCAAAATGAAACGCTGAAATGTCTTGAGTTAATAAGTATTCAACCCCTTTATTACGGCAAGACTAAATAAGTCCAGGAGTAAAAATGTGCTTAACAAGTCGCATGGACTCAATAAGTTGCATGGATTTTGAAATGACTACCTCATCTCTGTACCTCACACATACAATTATCCGTAAGGTCCCTCAGTCGAAAGCAGTGAATTTCAAACACAGATTCAACCAAAGACCAGAGAGGTTTTTCAATGCCTCGCAAATAAGGGCACCTATTGGTAGATGGGTAAAAAATAAAATAAAAACTGACATTAAATATCCCTTTGAGCATGGTAAAGTTATTAATGACACTTTGGATGGTGTGTCAATACATCCAGTCACTACAAAGATACAGGAGCGACAGGTAGCCTAGTGGTTAGAGCATTGGAGCAGTAACCCAAAGTTTGCTAGATGGAACGAGCTGACAAGGTAAATATCTGTCGTTCTTCCCCTGAACAAGGCAGTTAACGCCACTGTTCCTAGGCTGTCATTGTAAAATAAGAATTTGTTCTTAACTGACTTGCCTAGTTAAATAAAGGTTAAATAAAAACTAAAATAAATACAGGCGTCCTTCAGTTGCCGGAGAGGAAGGAAACGGCTCAGGGGATTGGTGACTTTAAAACCATTTAATGGCTGTGATAAGAGAAAACTGAGGATGGATCAACAACATTGTTGTTACTCCACAATACTAACCTAATTCACAGAGTGAAAAAAAAGGAAGCCGGTACAGAATAAAAATATTCAAAAAACATGCATCCTGTTTGCAACAAGGCACTAAAGTAAAACTGCAAAAAGTGGCAAAGCAGTTAACTTTTTGTCCTGAATACAAAGTGTTATGTGTGAGGCAAATCAAATACAACACAATACTGAGTACCACTCTCAAGCATAGTAGTAGCTGCATCATGTTATGGTATGCTTGTAATCGTTAAGGACTGGTGAGTTTTTCAGGATAAAAAAAGAAACGGATGGAGCAAAAGACAGGCAAAAATCCTAGAAGAAAACCTGTTTCAGTCTGCTTTCCACCAGACACTAGGAGATGAATTCACCTTTCAGCAGGAGAATAACCTAAAACACAAGGCCAAATCTACACTGGAGATGCTTACAGCGAGGACAGTGAATGTTCCCATGTATGGCCGAGTTACAGTTTTGTCTTAAAAAAACTGCTTGAAAACAGTTGTCTAGCAAATGACCAACAACCAATTTGACAGAACTTGAAGAATTTTCAAAAGAATAAAATGGCCAAATGTTGCACAATCTAGGTGTGTAAAGCTCTTAGGAGATTTACCCAGAAAGACTCACAGCTGTAATCGCTGCCAAAGGTGCTTCTACAAAGTATTGACTCAAGGATGTGAATACTTATGTCAATGAGATATTTCTGTTTTTCATTTTCAATAAATTAGCAACAATTTTTTAAAACATGTTTTCGCTTTGTCATTACTGTGTATTGTGTGTAGATGGGTGAGATTTTTTTTAAGTCCATTTTGAATTGAGGCAGTAACAACAAAATATGGAATAAGTTAATACTTTCTGGAGGCACTGTACACGTCAGTGCGTCGCTCTGCTGCTCCAACCCTCTACAGTACCAACAATACATTACAAGCACGCTGGTGCCGACGTAGCTCACTATTCTGTGTGTGCATTCCCCGTGGAATCTCCTATGTCAGTACATTACCGTATAAGTGGAGGAACTGACTGTGGGGACTCTTTCATACACATACATACAGTACAAACACAATTGATCTCCTAGCAGCATGCTCAGAGAGAGGGGAGAGGGGGGGGGGGGGCTTGCAGAGAGAAAAGATCTATACATTTACAAGTAATAGATCACAGGCAGCCATACGGAAATAATAACTCTGCATTGAAGGGGACAAAACACCTGTTTGATAAGGATGTGACATGGGGCCAATATCTCCCCAGAACATTACAATATATCACATTAGAATATATCACATTACATTAGAATATAGTGTATCATATCAGCCACTGGTATTGAACTGTAAAGATGTTTATAGTAAGTCATTTATACTATTTTATGAACAGAGTACCATGTAACATTTTATATTGGCCTTTTCTTTTGTATTTATGCATTTCTTTTTTCTTCTTCACGGACACATTATCCCCTTCGGGATTATCAAAGGCTGAATATGTGTTGTGAAAACATTTTGTATCTCAATCAAATGGTGTTTATGTCAGTCTTGTGTTTGTGTTTGTAACAGCAGTTCACCGTGGACACGTTAGTGGGAGGACGTTGTCATCCTACTATAAACAAGAAGGTTTCAGGAAGCAGAATGATAATGCTAGGGTCACTCTTTTCACATTGCCGTTTACTGTAAAAAATAAATAAACAGATTTGTATATTTTCAGCAGTACAGAGGCTGCATACTGTTAGTAAAGGGAATTATTTACAAATTGTTATTTTTCAACATTAAAATAAATAATTTTATATATATATATATATATATATATATACTAATATTGGCTTTGCAGCTAATCGATTCTCCCATGTATATTTCTGTTGTATAAGAGTGAGGGCATTAGTTACTTTAAAATAAACACTTTCTCTTAGATCTGGGTTGAAGCTGCTGTGCACTCAGACAGCAGTCAATGATATGTTTGAAATTAAAATAAATGGACTGAAGAGAGTTGATCTTGTGTGTGTGTGTGTGTGTGTGTGTGTGTGTGTGTGTGTGTGAGGCATTGCGTTCGTGCGCGCTTGTCTGTGCAGTGAAGTGAGTTGCTCTGTGAGAGACTAATGAGAGTGATCACAGATGCTGAGAGACCAAACAGTCTGAAACAGAGAGGAGCTTGTTCTCTCCGACTGAAATAGAGGAGCCTTTAAAGAATATTATCTTTAAAGAAAGAAAAAAATACAAAGAGTGACAGTTAAGAATAATGATGGAATTATATTTCCTTTACATTTAGGAACGCCCTAAACTCCTAGTACTGCGACTAATTCACCATGCAGCTAGGAATTGGTTGCATTACATTGAGACCACTGCACATTTGACTGAATGCTTATCCTGTTTGTATTGTACAGTAACAACACCATGCATTGTGTTTGTGTGGTTTTGATCTCTATCCCATCTACAGTAAAAATGTGTGATGGAGAAGACTAGGCCAAAGTGCATACAGTATGTTGTTAATGTTCAGTAAAGTTAATAATATGGATGTTCAGCAAGTACTGTAGATAAATGAGAGAGAGAGAGAAAACTAGTTGGTCTATTTAAACTCTTCCCCGCAGGGTAGAGTATTTACAAGGAAACGGTTATCATTTAGTCTCTGTTGCGGATCAAGATGTCAGGCTCCACAGAGAATCTTCCCAGTGCTGTGAGGGGCAAAAGTGCATTTTAAGAGCCTCAGGATCTGAAGGGGAAAAAATGATTTGCAAATGTCCAAATATCTCTAATTGACCTGGACTATGGCCTGTGTGCTGGAACTGTTTGAAATCGATAGCGAAGTGTGTTAATGCGCTGAAGAAAAAGTAGTGATGCTGCTCAAAGGAAGAGGATCATACAGGAAGCACATCATATCATTAAGTTACTGTGGACCTGATGATGAACAAGCCTATAACTCCCTCTCATAATGGAGGACTGGAGAAGTCTCAATTGCTTGTGTTGAATGAATTGCGATTCCTTTTCCCCCACCAATCAGACAGGCAGTTACCTACTGCTACTCGAGTTGCCTATTTAGTGTTCAGTACTGTGCACATACTATACATGTCATTTATGATAGCGTACACAAACACATTAGTCCCCACTGAAATACCAGTAGGCTACCTCAGAGTCAAGTGTATTTGTTTCTTTGTGTGTTTAGTGAGATAAATCAATGTGCCGTATTGCAATGGATGATGGGATTCACAATTAGCCCCAGCACAGTGAATCCCTGAGTGTCCGTGGGTGGGTGGGTGGGTGGTGTTTGTGGATAATGACTTACAGTCAAGCTGACACTCCCTTCACTCTTCCCCCTCTGGCCCTCCTGCCTGCGGGTCCCTCTCCCTGTCCAGGTGCCTTGTGGGTAACGGCCAGCTAGGCGAGCTAGGCCAGGTGGGCGAGGAGAGCCCCTCCATGGTGGCGCTGGGGCGTGACAGCTCGACGCGCTCTTTGACCTGCAAGGAAGGCAAAACAACATCAATGGTAATTCCCCTTCAAACACATTAACTGGGATGAACCGGGTCCCACCGAGCCCCTCTGAGTGGACTCGCATTGATCGCCCAGACTCCAGAAATCTATGAATAAATTTAGCACTAATTGATTTTTTCTCCATTTTTTTTTTCTCAACAGAAAATAAATCTACTAATTCTCTGAGTGGAAGCAATGAATGTCAAAGATGGGAAAACTGCCTTTTCATTACTTAAAATTAAGAGGGAAATACAATTTACGAACAACAATAAATCCTACAAAATTCTGAATAGTAGTGGTGAATAGTAATGGCCAGTCCCCTAGTCCGGTTTATTTTTACTAGAGCTAGTAGTTTTATCATATTGAGACTTGACAAGAGTCAATAGAAAGTCCACCTTGAGCTTCTGGCAAGTAAACAAACAAAGAGAATTCATTGTGTCGGGCTGCCGTGACAACAACCCCAGAAATTAGGGTTTTAGGATTCAGCTACCTTTTAATTGCTTTCAATGGGGATTAGAGTAGCCTGATGGTTAGAGGGAAAACCGTGTCCCATCTGCATCCATCCCTTTGCACCCGCGAGTTGGAGGAGTGATATTGTCAATATTGGAAGAGGAAAACATTTTAAAAAGATCCAAAAGCTCGAGTGTACAGTTGTACATTCTGGCACCAAAGAGAGGATTGAATTTTTAAATAATGTTCAGAATCTTTAGAAATAGTATTTTTCAACTTGATAAAGAAGCGATTGATTGAGAGAGCAATATTTTTCCTGAAAATTACCTTGGCAAACAAAAATCCCTGGTCTCAAATACCTCTCTCTCTCGCCTGTGATTTCGTTTTACATTTACATTTACGTCATTTAGCAGACGCTCTTATCCAGAGCGACTTACAAATTGGTGCATTCACCTTATGATATCTTATTACATTAACAAACAAAACAAAAAACATTCAAATGGTTGTTGAAATGCAGCACACAACTGACAACTGGAGTCCCAGAAAATAATACTCATTTCTGAAGACAGCTGACCAATATCAGAAGAATACAAGTGTACAGTAAATCAACTTTGGACATCATTGCAGCACCTCAGCGTGACATACTGTCTACATATGTAGTACCCAAGCCTTATATTGAAAAGAAATTCAAATATGAGGCTTTGTGTAGTGCTATAAAACTAGCAGAACATAATACCCGTTCCAGCCCTCTTCCAAGACCGACAAACATTCAAACGTGGATAGATGTACTGAACGTAAATTACTACACTAAACAAAGACAGGACACATAAAGAGATGGCGCATGTGTGAATGAAAATATATCCTCACATTTTATTCTGATCTACATTTTTACCCATTTAGGCATTCTGATGGTGAGTTTGTACTTTGCAGTGGTATACTCGGCAATCACCAAATCAAAGAGACTGCTTCTTCTAAGACTGTAGGACTCATGGAGTTGAGCTGCAATACTGCCAGATTCAGGTATCATACTGCCACCTGTTGGTGACAAGGCAGAACAACAGGAGAAAAAGGGCTATTTGGAATTCAGAAATTGAAGGAAATAACTACCTACAGTACAGAATGCCTAATAACATTAGGATACAACAACTGTGCTTATCATAAATATCTGACAATGATACCTTATTCCATGTATAGCGCATGGACCCAGGTCAAAGGTAGTGCACTACATATGGAATAGGGTGCCATTGTGGACGCACCCATGGGAGTAATACATGTGGGTATACTCTCATCATCAAGTGCAAAGAAAGAAATCTCCCTGATCGTTCCTCTGTGTTTGATGGATGAGTTGTGCATATAAGGGACTGGACATTACCTCTGTAAATAAACAGGCTTCCACATCACAATGCCCCGACAAGCTTCAGAACATCTGGGGGCGCCATGGAGACAGGATCAAAGGGGCTTCTAGAATCTAGCGTCCCTCCCCGGGTCTGACTGTACCGAACACGGTGACATCATTCCCTTCAACAAGCAGCTGCAGTGTTTTCCTATCCAACTTACAAGTATGTCATCATCGACTAATGCTAGTTTGCTGGTCATCGATGTCTTGTTTTTTGGATCGCCATTTGTTCATATTGGTCGTCAGGGACTGTTTAGTGATGTTGCAGCAGCTGGGTTGAAGTGGTGCTGATATACACCATACTGGTCAAACTATGAGGACAGGTTCCCTTAGTGTGGGGTTGATAGGGGACACACTGTGCTGTACAGAGCGCCAGAGGTTTGACATGGGCCTATTTATTCTCCTTTCATCCTGACAGAAAATGGCTGCAAGGATCCAAAAAGAAAAACGAATGCTGCCGAATTTATGACCGATGCAATTACAACATACAGACAGTTTACAATTGAAGGAAAAGTGACAGAAGATGAAATAATGGCAAGTTTTCATCTGAGAAATACACACGCGTTATGCCGAAACGTTGCTGTAGCCAACACAGTAAAATGCTTAGATACTGATAATACAGCAACACCACATACTGAGTGTTGTCCTCACCAGCACTTTCCAACTGACAAATCTCACCAAATAGCAAGCCGATGTTCTTCTGTACTGTTACAATGTGGGCCACAGTACTACACCACACATTACAGATGTAGGTTCTTAATTTGAGCCAGTTTGCTACAGCAGAAAAAGAAACCTGTAGCAACAGAAAATGTGAATTATTTTGTGGATTATAATTAATTGATATTTTGTAGGGGTTGTTACATTTTCCGTAAGGGAAAATCAAGTCTGAATTTTCAACGTGGACATTAAAAACTTCCGAAGCCTTTTAAAACCTCAAATACACTACACATATTAAAATGTCCTGCATTGCAGGGTGATCAAGTTCTGAACCGACATCTGTACTCTGGGTTTGTGTAGAACAAGTCGGACAAATGCTCTAAACCTTAATCAGTCAAGCTGTATTCACTCAAGTGATTACAGGGCCTTGTAAAGTGGTGAGGAAGAGCATCTGTCACTGGGTTGAAATGATTTACAAGCCAAATAGATGTAGTCTACGTACATATCTGTAGGCCTTTACTGCAGTATTACATAAAGTATTCCCTAACAGATAACAAATAAAGTCAGCATTTCAAAAGTGACTAACATAGTTCCATACCACACTAAATCCAGATATTTATCGAATGGCACACATTCATTTTTTTACTACAGAAATGTGTTTTATCTGTCTTGTGTGTCAACAAAAGCAATACATAATCTTTCAAACAGTCTTTCAGATCAAACATAAACAACGGTATTATGAATCGGGCACGCTTTAAATCATCTTTTCACGGAAAAAAGTATTTTGAATTACTTCAATTGAACATGCGTTGGGTAAGGACTAAATAAACCTAGTTCTGGGAGAGACCAGGCGTTGGGGGAAGGAAGGACTAAATAAACCTAGTTCTGGGAGAGACCAGGCGTTGGGGGAAGGAAGGACTAAATAAACCTAGTTCTGGGGAGACCAGGCGTTGGGGGAAGGAAGGACTAAATAAACCTAGTTCTGGGAGAGACCAGGCGTTGGGGGAAGGAAGGACTAAATAAACCTAGTTCTGGGAGAGACCAGGCGTTGGGGAAGGAAGGACTAAATAAACCTAGTTCTGGGAGAGACCAGGCGTTGGGGGAAGGAAGGACTAAATAAACCCTAGTTCTGGGAGAGACCAGGCGTTGGGGAAGGAAGGACTAAATAAACCTAGTTCTGGGAGAGACCAGGCGTTGGGGGAAGGAAGGACTAAATAAACCTAGTTCTGGGAGAGACCAGGCGTTGGGGGAAGGAAGGACTAAATAAACCTAGTTCTGGGAGAGACCAGGCGTTGGGGGAAGGAAGGACTAAATAAACCTAGTTCTGGGAGAGACCAGGCGTTGGGGGGAAGGAAGGACTAAATAAACCTAGTTCTGGGAGAGACCAGGCATTGGTTGCCAGGTTCTTGAGTTTCATTGTGTTTGCCATCTCTAAATCTCCCCAAGGCTATGCATCTGGGGCAGGAGGGGGAGCAGGATGTCACTTTGGTGGACTAACCGCGAGGGAGAAAAGGGAAAATGACGGCATCATCAGAAAAGTGGTTTTGCGTGGCGTGGCGAAGCAATCCGGGCTAATGAGGGGCAGGTTGGGAGAGGAGGGAGGAGTAGATGGGAGCGCCCGCGCCGTGTCTCAGTGTCACTCCGCATCCTGAGCCGAATGAATCACCCAACAGATGTTTAACGTCAAGGCCGGGCTGTCACGCCAGCCAAACACACACACACTGTACACACACGGCCAAAGCTTCACAAGCATCCACGCAGCAGTATACACACACGCAGCGCAATTTACCACTACGATAGGGAGAGTGGCTCGCGAGGGGACAGGTTAGGCCTGGGCACTTCACCTCTATGTGACTTTGACTGGGGACGCCAAACTAACTCAAACCATATCACACTAGATAAGAGAGTTTCTGGTAAAGGAAAAGAAGAGATACCACAGCTACCCTTAAAAACAAACATGTATCGGTCTGTCTAAGTCTTGATTGGACTGCAGAACCATTCAAAGGGCTTATTATTAACAAACACGTCTTGAGCCGAGCAACAATGTAACCACAAAGAGAAAAGTCCTCTTCATCTTCTGCTTGTACCATGTGTCATCCTCTTTCAAAAACAAGCAGTCAATATTCAAAGATATGAGTCTCTTTGATAACCTCACACCAACACTCTTTACAATCTTGTCTTCTCCTTTCTTGTACTCTTTTCCATTCTGGGACGTTTCATGTCAGAGGCAGTGTAATGATATTTTTATCAATACCTATGGCCAACAAACTTCGTAGCCCCCTTCCCCGTGTGATGTCATTTTTATCACCTCGCTCGTGTTCGCTGCTGCTGTGTGGAGTTGTTGTCCTCAGCATTGCCACTGCCTTACAATCGGAAGAATACACTCTCCTCGGAAAGACGGCTTGAGAAATGCAGCAGCAAAGGTAAAGCAGGGGGGTTTAAAAAGAGTTGCTGCGTGTTTGAGAATATTCTTGAGGCTCCTTTTCTCTCTGTTGGAGAAGCCCAGGCAGATAAAAAGGAATCACTCGGGTGGATTAAAGTGCTCAGACTATATCAACATCAAAACCACCAGAGTTTTTGCCCTCTCCATTTTTCAACCACAGTCAATAGATCTAAATATTTTACTGTGCCCGGCCAATTTATTATTTGATGTTTTAAAAACTCGCGTGGAATGAAAGAAAAATTCATTAGAAGCGGAGGGGGCCCCTGAACGAGCCCGTATGCGATCAGCTTTGAAAGTCGAGTTTAACTGGGATATTGATCATTCTCTTTCTTCTGTGACAAAGGCCACCAGGGAGGCCGCCGGTGTCGGAGGATGAAGGCAGAGCTGCCAATAACCGCCAGACAACAATGTACACACCGTGTTGTAGGTGAGACTGGGAATAACTGATCCCACCACTGACGCCAAAAGCTCCACGGAAGCCAATACTCTGGGAGAGGCCCGGGAGAATGACTGACCAAACACACAGCAACACATACTTGGCTCTTTGTTGTGTGGTCAAATGAAGATCAAGTACATGTACTACCTTGGATGCAATAAAGGACTCTTGGGGGTTAACGTTTGAAATACACCGGAGGAAAGAGTTAGGTTTCCTAGGAACTCATTAGGTAGGTTTCCTAGGAACTCATTAGGTAGGTTTCCTAGGAACTCATTAGGTAGGTTTCCTAGGAACTCATTAGGTAGGTTTCCTAGGAACTCATTAGGTAGGTTTCCTAGGAACTCATTAGGTAGGTTTCCGAGGAACTCATTAGGTAGGTTTTGAACGCTTCAATAGCAAGAATGACACGCTTGACTGATCGACTGATTACATTTTTATTTTGGAGGTTTTAAAATGCTTTACTTTATATATTTACGGTCATTTTACAAATATGACTGTTTCTATGCTATTTCTATGAAATTGAGACTTTTCCAAGACATTAATAATTCAAACAACACAACCTCTTACATTACAAAAGCTCTTTTAATTTACTATTATAGTGAATTGACAGTTAAAGTTTACGGAAAACTCTAAACCTAATGACTAGAGATGTGTAGCAGAAGGGAGAAAAGCTACTTTCACTACACATTCCTCACCAGCCAGGCATCAGAAACTCCAACACAAAGAAAACAATGGCTCTTAAGTGTTTCCCTCTTCCACAATAATGTTGTGTGCGGCGCTGGTGGGCATGGACCTAGAGCCCTGGGAATTAGTTACAATCATCAAAACAAAATACCCAAAGTTTGTTTATTTGTATGACTGCGTCTTCTGACATACTTTTTGTAATGACCATGAAATGTTATGATTTCCATTCCATATTCATGAATCAACAACCAACTCTCCAGATTTGTTTCTAGTAATATTAGAGAGAAGGCTAATTCAGTCGCTGGACTCCAGGCATGCTGTTTGTTTCAACGTGTATAAAATTACACTGTTTATACCTGGAATACTGATCTCATGTTTTGTATTATTTTACCTTTATTTAGCTTTCAAAAACAAACTGAAATATTGGTGGGGGATTTCATTTTCAGGCTCTAGCTTGATTGTATTGACCAAAATGGCAGCAAAGAGGCAAAATCACTGACTCTCCTTCCAGTCCAATACCCTGTCCAAAGGCCTCTCCACTCCTCGCTCCCTGGCACTGCCTGTGCCCCCTGCCCTGAGATATAATTACATGGCTGTTTCAGCAGCGTGGTGACCAATGCCATGCATTAGCAGTGTGTCTCCGTTGGCTGGGCGGCTGACGGCCCAATTGATGGCTAGATTGGCCTGGCTCCTGTCCACACACCGATCACCTCACCGGGCTCAGACCAACGGAGGCGGGAGCCTCTTTCGCTCTTCCTCCTCCCCTTCTCTCTCCTACTCCGCCTTCCCAGCCCAAGGTTATCAGGGGGAATTACCATTCAGCGGACTGACGGTCGGTAGGTCGAAAAGGAGGAGGAGGCAGGAGGAACCGCTAGATGGCCAGAGGTGAGAGACACTCCATCGATGGATACACAGGCAGGCAAGCAGACCAGGCAGACCTGCTGGGCCACCAATCCCCCGGCCCAAATCAAACCTCTCACCCAGAGCAGAGTAGTGCTGGCTGGTTTCTTTCAGCTCCTCTCTTACTGTCAGTTCACCATGGCAGGTCTGGAGAGAACAGAGGGGTTGAATTAAAGAGGCTATGTGTGTGGATCCAGGACACGTAATGTGGTAGTGTGTTGTAGTGTAGTGCACCCTGGGTCATGTCATACTAGTCTGTTCAGAAGAGACTGACTTAACACCTCTCTGGTTAGCAGCACATTTGTACAGTGCAAGGCAAACTACATGAAATATGGTGTTGATTCACAAAAGGATGACCTATCATATGAAGTGGCTAGAGGTTTGGAGTGGGTCAGGACAGGATGATGAAGGAAGAGAAGGCTACATATGAACAATGCTGGGAAAATCAAGTCAAGCCTTCTTCCTGAATCATATGGTTCATGCATGCAATGTTTTGTTCATGACATTTCCTCTGGTTGGAGCAGGTCAGAGTAAATTCAATGTGCAATCTATTATTCTACTTATGGCAAGCATCATGTCTAACATTTTATAATACAATGTAAGACTCTTATCAAAAAGTTTCATTGAGTATGTATAATATGCTCGGACTATCTAGCTAGGCTACATGTATTGGCGACCAGTCAAACTACAGATGATGACTCTCCTGGTTAGTTAAAATAATATTTTGTCAAGCTAGTGTAGATAGTAGCTAATTGACTAACAAGTACAATAGAGGTAGTAGGTATGGGTAGCTAGCTAGCTTCAATGTGATGCCACATGCTACTTTGTAACATGTTTAAATAACGGCATAAAAACAACCAACAATATATGTTACTGTTACCTTAACTCCACCAGAGGAGGCTGGAATTGGACATTACTTATTAGGGGTTTGTTTCTGGTAAATGCTGCACTTTGCCCGTGCCATCACCAGCATTAGCATTGCCACACAGTGTTGCCAACTAACTTTCAAGGGAAGTTGCTAGGGGCAGGTGATTTGTTGCTAAAAGTAGCTAAATTGGCATTGTGATGTCATTGCGTGATGACGTATTACATAATAACGTAAAACCTATTACAGAGAATACACAATAACGCTTACTCAAATTGACTGGCCATCTTGGCGTAAAATATGATTTGACATTTGTTAGTTTAGATTTGTTTGTTTATTATCACATATTTTTATTTGTAAAAGTAATATAAACACAACACATGTTATATGATCAGATTATTATTATTTTTAAACACAAATACATTGAATTATTGAACATTTACACATTACATTATTGAACAATTACATGTTATTTATTTTCATTTTAACTAGTAAACCTACACATTCTGAACAATTATAGTTTGAAGCAGTGTATTGGTAGTTAGTTAACATGCTACCTAACTGATCAACAATTATAGGAACAAGCTAATAAGGTATATATGCTATCTTTATTGAACAAGCAACTTAACCCAAATAATGAGGCATCTCTCTCCAGGTTGTTGTGCTGCTTGGCTGGCTAGCTGCTCAATGGTTTCCCTCCAGATATTGCCACTGTTCTCGTTGACACTGTAGTGCACACTGTCACCATCAGCTGTGCGCCTCCGCAAGTTCAGAAAGTCCACTCCTTGCATACGTACTGGAAATATGATAAATCATAGATTGGCAAGGAAATCCCTTCATCTTCACTGTCCAACTGCATTGTCACAGAGCTGGAACCAGCAGTAGAGGATGGAGCGGCCAAAGCTGTATGCTGCTGCTGTGGTGCCAAGCTGCTTGCAGAACTTCACTTTGGTAGTTTATGCTGGTAACAGGTATCACCAGCCAGCCTCAGTCTATACTGCACCAGGAGTATGGAGTTGAGAGTGTGCAGTGACATTCTATTTCTTAACTTTGACTTGACCACACTCATTTGGCTGAACAGCCGCTCAACCTCCGTGATTTGAGTGGCAAAGAGAGGGTGGCAGCGAAAGTGTAGCTTTGCACAGTTCTTCAAATGGATTTGACCTCGAAGAGTCGTGTGGTTGGCTGACTTCACTCCCAAACTGAACTGTATTTTCAGTTGAGTCCCACCTAAACAGATGGATGTTTGCATTGGGAAACAATTTTATCAAAAATCCCTTGGTTTATGTTTGGAGTGGTACCCAGTAGCTCAGCTACTTTGATAATTTCAGTGATGCCTTCCCTGTAGCTCAGTTGGTAGAGCATGGTGTTTGCAACGCCAGCATGGTGCAATGCCATGTGGGTTGATTTAATGGGGCAGTACAAAAAAAAAGAATTATTTTTAATTGAAATGTATGCATTCACTACTGTAAGTCGCTTCTGGATAAGAGTAGCTCTGCTAAAATGACTAAAATGTAAAACACTGAACAAGGCCATGTTTTGGGTAAGGCTTAGGTTGTCTGGGAGCCTTGCTTGCAGCTCCTTGTTTAACTTTTTGGTGACAGGGGACAGTATTCGAAATTCAGATGGAATAACCCCAAATTAAACTGCCTGCTACCGAGCCCAGAAGGTAGGATATGATATTATTATTAGATTTGGATAGAAAACACTCTGTAGTTTCTAAAATGTTGAATGATGTCTGTGTGAGTATAACAGAACTCATATGGCAGGCAAAAACCCGAGAAAAATCCAACCAGGAAGTGTGGAAATCTGAGGTTTGTAGTTTTTCAAGTGATTTCCTATCCAGTATACAGTGTCTGTGGGGTAATTTTGACTTCCTAAAGTTTCCACTAGATGTCAACAGTCTTTAGAATGTTGTTTATGCGTTTACTGTGATGGGGAGAGAATAAGAGGTCTGGAGTCAGATGACTGAGAGAATGACATGAGTTCAGTGGCGCACGCCTCCCGTGAGAGTTAGTGTATTCCTTTTCATTTCTGAAGACATTGGAATTGTCCGTTGGAATATTATGAAGATTTATGATAAAAATATCCTAAGGATTGATGCTATACATCGCTTGACATGTTTCTACGAACGTAAATATAACTTTTGCGCCTACACATTTCCCAGAGGTTAAAGCAACAATGTAGTTGATGCACTGTTCCCGAATGACCTTTTCGGCCTCTGGATGCTAAAGACTGAGTTGGTACACCGCGGTTTCTAAAAGGTACTCAAGGTATGGGGATGACCGAGATGTCATCAATGGCATCCTTCAGGACATATATTTTTGCCATAGGTTGACTACCTGCTGCAAACTGATGTTAAGAGGGTACAGATTGTCCAAAAGCTTGAGGTGGATCTGTTTGCTCTCCTCAAATGACTTCACTCCGCAACTTGCACGCTGGACAGGGTGATTTAAGAATGTAGGTAGACATAGTTGGTCTTGTCCATGTACATGGCGGAGCACATCTGCCATGTATCAATGCTCACTGGCCTTTGTCAACTCAAAGTGGAGCTTCATTTCTTCCCACTGGCCTTGAAGAGATACGAGTTACCGCAGGCTCAATCGATAGCCAACGTGGCACACACTTTGGTGATCTGCAGGTGTTTTGGAAACTATGTAAATTAAAGACATACCCCATCAGCGGTGACATTTCATTCTGGTTTTTATTTCCGTAATTCATGAGGTTTGAAAAGACATTAGGCCAAACAGGAACACATGAGGCTAACGCTCAAACATGTGGTTCGGAGAGGGGGAATTTTAGGGACTTAACAAACAAGTGCTGTGACCGCAGGCGCAAACAGGAAAGGAAACAACCTCCATAAACTCTCCCAAATGAGTATGTTATCAATAACACACTTGTGTCTGGGGAGAGACTAAATGTAGACGCGTTTCTAGCGTGTTTTAGGTTTGACTGCGTAGCCTTTGCCAATAACAATGTTACCCGCGAAATCACTATCCAAACCGCTGCCTTTGCTTTACGTCGTCTGTCACAAATTATGTTTTGGTTCTGACCGAATGCTACGGCTTCCTGTCTCATTCTGTTTTCTCTTACCGTCTTTGTTATGAGCCTCAGCCAAAGACAGGCTTTTCACTTTAGCAGGAAGGGAAATGCATGGAAACAGTTAGGCGCAATGACAAATGTGAAATATAGGTCTACATATCTTTTTATGTTGACTAAAAGGCATGTGAATCAAGTCATTACCATATCTGATGGCGTGCGTGCTGGTGTATGAAGGCCCATTGACCCGAACACCACTTAAACAATTGTAACAATTTACATCGCTTTCGTATTTACCACTGGGCACAGAGCGTTAGTTCACTGTCTAGTTTTGATTTGCATTTGGTTTGGAGTTGTCCAACTAACCGTGAATTCAGCGTGAAATCAACAAGAAATGTCACAAGGTCATTGGATTTAGGTTAAAAGGTAATTTTTAAATGACTAAATGCCCTTAGGTTGATTACTTTTTGCAAATCAAATCCAGTTTTCCATTGATTCAACATCATCACATAGATTTGCTTCGGAGGTTGAAATGACATGGAAACAACGTTGATAAAACAGTTTTTGCCCGGTGAGGTTACCACCTTCTGAAAAACAAAGAAAACGTACAGTTTTAGGTTTGTCATATCTAAGAAATCCCTTCTTCTTTAGCCATTTTCACTCTCTGACCGTGACTGTGTCTTGTGTGAGAGAAAGGGAGTGTGTGTGTGTGTACCCGCTGGTGAGTGTGTGTGAGAGAAAGGCGGTGTGTGTGTGTGTGTGTACCCGGCTGGTGAGTGTGTGTGTGTTTCACATGCGAGACAGCTCCTGGGCTGCTGAACTTTTGCTTGTTATCAGGAGCTGGGAGAGAGATGGAAGGGGGTTGATCTTTTGTCTGCTGGGAGGTGCACTCCCCTGGGCGGACCAGCTCTCTCTTCCTTCCTCTCCTGTCTCCCTCCCTCTCTGTTAGTTCTCTCCATCCCTCCCTCTCCCTCGTTTTCTCTCACTCCCTCTTCCTTTCTCTCGGTTTCTATCCCTCTCTCTGTCTCTCTCTCCCCTCTCTCTCGCTCTCCATCCCTCCATCCTATCTGTCTCTCTCTCGCTCTCCATCCCTCCATCTCTCTGTCTCTGCATGGCGGATACCTCTCCTCCTTCCCCAGCTGACACTTGTCCTGCCGTTGCTGAGAGGAGAGATGTGCGCTAAACGCCTGACACAAGGTTGATCTGATCTCGCTGTCTCCCCATAAGGCTCCATCTCATCCCTCACGCTCCCAGAGACTCCCGGAGAAAACGGTGATGGAGGAGAGAGAGAGGAGAGGAGGAGAGGGAGAGACAGAAGCAAGGGGAGAAGGAAGAGCAACTGTCAACCCTTATCCTAGCGTGTCAAATTAGAAATGTAACACTGTGGGCACGGAGTGAGGATTTCGGAACACACAGGAAGTTAATAACCCAGGAGAGGGGTTTGCAACACAAGGCTCATGAGACTGGAGTTGCAAGAGATATGTGAAGTGACATTCAGACAATCCAAGAGGATGATTGTGTATGAAATCTAAACATCACTTTATACAAGTGGCTTGGCACCTCTGTCTTAATCGTTCCCTGAATCCACCCAAAAAGTATCTTTTACTCCCAACAAGTACTGTGGTGAACCTCTGGCCTCTTTTATTGTAGTGAACTAAGAAATGGTATGTCAAATGTTATTTTATTGGGTGAACTGGAATGTAAAAACCAATGAGTCGTATGTTTCTGTAAAAGATATGCCTACCCACAGTGAATAGCAAATCCCAGACATTTTTCTTGCCTGGGCGGAAGATACCAGCTATGTATTTTTTCTTACGGGAGAAAAACTCCCGGCTACAGTGTGCTGGCCAGATGTTGGTAGGTTGTGAGAATGTTTTGCGAAACCCACTAAATGTTTGAGCACACACACACACACACACACACACACACACACACACACACACACACACACACACACACACACACACACACACACACACACACACACACACACACACACACACACACACACACACACACACACACACACACACACACACACACACAGAGAGAGAGAGAAATCGAGACATCACTCCAGGCCAAAAACACAACACAAGTAAACTGTATTCATCTGAGTAAAACTTTTTTTTTTATGGATTGTACTGGAATCAACATAATATTTTCTGATGGAACAGCAAGAGAAACCACCAGAGGAGAAGGGTGGGAAAAACGCCTCTAAACAGCAGACAATGTTGGAAGGTTGAGAGTTGGAGTGGGCGTTAGGGCAGCCTCCTATCCGCTCTTATTATTGTTGTTGTGTTTCTCCTTACTTTTAGGTGTGAGTTTCTTGTCTTCTGATTCAAACTACTCTCACGTATTTTTACATATGATTAATGACATGGAACATATTTGTCAGGAGTAGATTTAAAGAAAAGTACACTAAACCAAGCTCTGACATGTACTGTAGCCCTCTCTCCCCCAGCATACCTTGTTTGGGTTGTTATTGTGTGCCTAGGTGTAGTTGGCTATAGTAACTAATATGCTGTAACAACTCGAAAAGAATTTACTTGAGAAAAGTGAAAACCATTCTGGCCCCGTCCAGTTCATAGATGAAGTTATGTATGGTAGTTAATGAAAACGTGTTTTCTTAAAACCACAGTTCTGTAAAAAACTCAATTTTATTTAAAAAAATGTATGGGAGTAGAATATACATTTGTGTATTGGCGTATCATCAGAGCGCAAGGGTGCAAGACTTTAAGTATCACATATGAGTTCTACATTTGGTTCCTCACACGGTAGCTGGATTATGTTTGCAGCCCACAAATCCAAAATAGTATGTGATAAAATGTCCTTGCAAATGGCATAATGATGCAAAAGTAGAAAATAGCTTTTGGAGTATTGCACTAATACAGTACAAGCTAGTATAACCACCACATACTCAGGGGGAATTAGTGTGTTGGAGGTAGTTGGGCACATATTAAAGTGACAGCTATATCTGCAGGTGTCAGCCGGGCGCCGTTGACAGGGCTGCTAAGCCATCCAAAGTGCATAATTAGCAGGATCATGTCATGTAGCCATTATTGCCAGACTTAGGGATATGGTGGTAACGTCTCGAGTGCAGTTTACCCGCTTCAAAAAGGTGATCCCTCTTGCTGCTGCTGACACCACTCACCTTGCCATGCAGTGGAATGAGCTGTGTCTATGTTAGCTTACCTCAGGTGAGGCGCCAAGTTGTGTGCTTGAGAATACAACGTGGTCCTGTTTACATGTACATTTAAGGTTAATTAGCAGATGCTCTTATCCAGAGCAATGTTACAATACAGTTAGTGCATTCATTTTAAGATAGCTAGGTGGGACAACCCACATACAGTATCACAGCCATAAGTACACTTTTCCTCAATAAAGCAGCAGTCAGAGTTTAGAGGGGGAGTCGTTCAGTGCAAGTGTTGGTTCAAGGAAGGTTTGTATTTATTTCTTAATTTTTTATTGTTTTCTTATATATATATATATATATATATATATATATATATATATATATATATATATATATATATATTTATTTATTTGAGGGGGTTGAGGTGAGGAGAGGATTATTTAAGATACTCTTTGAAGATGTAAAATATGCTAGCTACTTTATCAGTTTGGTGGGATTACTTTCTAGATGTAATCTGTTACAGTTATTGTGGTCGGTAATTTTACTTTTGGATTACCTAAACTCAGTAGCATAATCTGATTACTTTCCAGTTACTTTTCAGATTACTTCCTTAAGAGGCATTAGAAGAAGATGAAAAGAATCCATCAAAATGCATTTTGGAGTGTTGTCATACTGGTCTCTGTCTTCGCTCAGGGGGAACAAACTTAAACTTGTACTTTTTTTCAATATTGAATTAAGATGTAATTCAAACTTCCTTTCTGAATTCAAAAAGAAAACCAATAAGTAATCATGAGGTTTTTCAAAAGTATACTGCAATGGGATTAAAATATTTTAACTGGTAACGTAATTTTA
This sequence comes from Salmo salar, assembly GCF_905237065.1. Taxonomy (NCBI): domain Eukaryota; kingdom Metazoa; phylum Chordata; class Actinopteri; order Salmoniformes; family Salmonidae; genus Salmo; species Salmo salar. The sequence goes on from NW_025550513.1 coordinate 45,712, forward strand.
TTACAGTTACATTTGTTTTTAATCCCAGATTACATGTAATCAGTTCATCCCCAACCTGGGTACAGTGAAACAGTGTACTTCTGGACATAAGAGGGTCATTTAGCAGATGCCTTCTCCCAAAATAGTTAACCCGTGTTCAGTATGTTCAGTGTAGGTGGCCCATGTGGGGAAGAAGTAGCCAGCCTCTCCTACAGAAGCCTTAGTGGAGCAGACTGATGATCTTTATCGTTATTAGTGTGTGTTATTGGCATTGGGAGGAGAGGGGGATGTAATCTATTGTATTGTATCTATGTTAATCACCTCTTTTTGATCCCAAACAACTAGCGAAATATAACCACCAACAAAAAAGGCCTAGCCTATTAAATATGGAATAAAGATATTATATTTTTTTGAACAAAAAGGAAACAAGAAGCAACTGAGCAAGAGATGAATCAAAACAAATGTCTGTAACTCCTGAAAGAGAAAAGTAACAGAGATATGTTGTTAAAAACAAAGGAAGGAAGAGAGGGGGTGGGTTGGGAGATGTGTTGGCTGCTATATACCAGACAGGTAGTAACTGCTAACATGATCACTTGCGGGTTAGCCAATTTCGGGAAGGCGAGATGCCCCGTTACCCTCCGCATGGGTCCAGGGAGAGAGGAGCAGAGCAGGGATGGATGAATCAAGTTTAATAACAAAGAGCTCTAATTGTCCCCCCCCCACCCTCTCTCCACTCCCTCCTCCACCCCTATCCCCACCACCATTGAACTCTAATTACGGGCCAAGCTCTCTCCACACTGTCACGCGATATTAAGTTGTTGAAGGCCGGGGAGCCGAGATCATCGATAAACACTTTACTTTTCAGGAGGGAGGGGGAGACGGAAGAGAGAGAATGAAGAAGAAGAAGGAAGAGCCGGCCCCCTCCCTCCTTCCTCATCATACCCCCTGCCGTAACAGTGGGAACCAGCAGCACCTAAAGCCCTCCTGCGTCCATGAGAACGCCGGTGGGACTGCCCGGGAATGATTACCGAGCAATAATCGGAGCGTGAGCTCCCGGGCCCCGTCGAGGCCTCCCAGGGGCCCACCAAGCGTTGGTGCGTCTGAGAGGGGAAAGGTGAACACGGTCACTCTAATTACAGGCCACTCACACACACATTCTTTCAAAGACACACGCACACACACACACACACATATTCACACATACCACCGGCATAAGTAAAGACAGGCCAATTAGGCCGAGTGGGAGATAAGGGGAGTTTTATTTGTATACTAATTAAGACCCTGATGAAATTCAAAAGGGGGGAGAGGAGAGGAGCGAGCAGCCGGGTAATTGTGTCTCGGAGAAAAGGTTGCTTTAGGTGCTGTTATCTGAGAAACACAGCCTTGAGATAGTTGCCCTAATCCCGTGCTAGAGCCCCCGGTGTTGCACTGCAAGGTCTCTCATAATTTGATCCAGGCCCTTATGAAATTGCTAGGGCTTTGACAGCGGGATCATCGACTGTGTTTGTCTATTTGGTCCTTGTTAGTGAGTGTGGGAGAGAGGAGACAAAAGGAAAGTGTGAGATCACACGGAGAGGTTTATTTTTACCTGGCGGTGTGAATGAAGGAGGCCGGGAATCTCAAGACAATGGATGTGAACTTGTGGTTGTCCCCTATTAGTGAATTGAACCCTAAAGCTGATTCATTGAAGAAACACTGTGTTATTAATCATAATTAGTAGCATGCCAGTACATGTGTAATCACCTCAAAGGTGTGACCATTAAAGCACTGAGTGGTCATTGGTCTCCTATTCACAAAGCTCTGTAATGAATACAGACAATAGATCATGCTTAGGCTATAGTGGAAGTCAGCACTACCAATACACTAAGGGCCAGATTAAACCTAGTCCTGAACTAAAAAGCATGTTCAATAGAGAATCTATGTTGAAACAGCTATTTAGTCCATCACTACGCTAATATCTTTGTCCGTGAAAACCAGCCCTATGGGTAGGCCTAGAATTCTCTGTTATTTGTGTTTAAAACACAAGGAGCACGAAATTCTCCTGGTCTGCAATGGTAAACGTGGCTGTGTGTTTCTAGCTCCAACTCCAGCTAAGCAACAGCCAAGATGATCAAGGAGTTTGGGCATAGGCCTATCTCTTGAATCTCAACTCGGAGTCATTGTGTTCAAAGAGAGTTGAAAAGGAAGAAGGAGTGAGTGTGGAAATAGTTGAAGTAGCTAGCCCTCATAGGTTGGATCATCAGTGGGGTAATTCCCCCCACGGTAGCAAGTACCTCGGGATCAGAAAGTGAAGCACATAGATCCAAAGTGAAAAGTACCTCGTTATCATTAGGCTACCCACTATTTACTCCAACGCATCCTCCATCTTAAAAGGGAGTTTTTTCCCCCTGCTAAAGATCAACCTGGTTGGCCTCTAAAGCCTCATCAAGAACCAAGTCATCCGTTATTAGAGAGATTAGGCTCACAGAGACCCCCCTGCCACGTTGTCACAGTAAGCCGTTTGCCCGGGAATCAAAGCAGGTGCCCCACCGAGCATAGAGCAGAGAGAGAAAGAGAGAGGGAGAACGTCAGTAAAGCTCCGTTTTAACGGCCGAGGTAAAGAAGACCGCATGTGGCAGGATCTTAAAAAGTCAAATAATCTGGACGATTTGACAACTCCCGCGGTGGAGGGGAGCTTGTTGCGTCATTGGGGAGACCGATTCTCGACCCATTCGGGGTAAACCCTCAAGCTTCAGAAATTGATTTAGCAGCGAGACGGAAATATTAATGACGAATAATGCGTCGCTAGCAAAGTCAAAGTTAGTATGAGCGGAGAAAGTGTGCGATGTTGAAGTGATAAAGAGAATTCGAAATGGACCCTCATCAGTGGAGAGAAGACACAGCTTCACACTCTTTGAATCAGAGGGCAATCTTTTTACAAGTTGCATCATGGCAAGTCCAAAATTGCATTATTTCTACTGGGGAATTGACTAAAACTATTTAATCTGTATCCCTGCAGGGAAAGAAATGTTAAGACAAATTTCCTTTTACATTTTGAGAGATGGCAAATATATCATTGGTTTATCATTACTAGATAAATTTGTTTTGTTGTTGATTTTATCTCATAATTTCAGCTTTTAGTGACGCCTTGAGAGAATATCAGTGTTTTGTTATTCCCTCATTTCTCAACAGTCCAATTAATTTAAATCTAATTTGGATGAACATTCACTGGGATGATTGAGCTGAAAAAGTGATTGAAGGATTCAAAAATGTAAAAGAACAGCTGTAGAGAGTGATTACACTCGGCCATGGTCGATCCATTCGTGAAGTGAAATATCTTGACCAGAGAGAGGCATTAGCAGAGATAGTCAAATCATGTATTCCCTTTAAGCCCATTAAGAATATCTATGTGGACACTTTTGATTGCTAAGAAAAAGTGTATCATCTAGGAGACAGGCTTACCTTCAAAACCATATCTCATCCGCTTCCGTCTTTCCCCAAGCCACACAAAGATCAACTGGACCGGTTGTAATTCTTCAGGAAGTGAAGGTACACACAACAGAGAGGTGGGTGCTAAGAAAAGCAGGTATCAGCTAACCGCTGTTAGTCTGTTAGTGCTAGGGGTTTTAAAAGGTGTCATTGACAAAAGAAGACAGATGCTATAATGCAATATTCTGAATGGCCACAGCACTGCTGGATGTCATGATTGGTCATAAGGACAGATTCAGATCTGGGACACACCAGGTGAGAGGGAACTCTCTGGACAATCCAATCACATGAACCATCAAAAACAGCAGTACTTCAGGCCACAATTGAATAGTTCTGTCATGATCTATATCATTGGCGCTTTGATGGAAGACCATTGATAATCAAATATTTTAAAAGTGTTTTTATCTCAACTTGATAGTAAATCACTTGATAGCCCAAAAAACAGCAAGGATTGCATCTTTTTCATTTTATCGATTAATGCAACATTAATTTTGTTTACTTGTTTCCTTGCTCACACATCAGTCCAATCTCCGTCCGTCTGATAGGTTTCCCTTCTTGAATTTGTCTTGCAGATATTTATTTGGAGGTGATGCAAGTCATTGCAACTGTGAGAGGGGTGGTCAGCATAGGGTTGTGGGATCCACTGCGAAAAACACACAAATCTCCGATACCACTCCCTGTGCTCCACTGTGAGTTGAGGATTAAAACAGAAAGCATGCCGCCAGTATTGGAATGGACAGTAATACAACATACAATAGCTTAACATGTCATGGATGGCAAAGAATAACAAATCTTGGTTTGGTTGGTGCATCCCTTGACTTGAAGAACTATCAAAAGCCAAGGTTTGCTTTTACTCAGTGATCACTTCTCTCTTCCAAGGCTACGTGTGCACTTTTAAAAAAATGTATGTAGTTCTGTCTTTGAGCTACTTCTTGTCTGTTGATGTTCTTGTATTTTGTCATTCTGTATTATGTTTCCATGTTCTGTGTGGACCCGAGATCGGGAGCTGCTGCTTTTGCAACAGCTAATGGGGATCCTAGTAACATACCAAATACCAAGAGGAGGGATTGTCTAGTCTACAGAGAGAGAGAAAGAAAGAGGGAAAAAGAGAGAGAGAGAGATAGAGGCCCATTCACAATCCCACCCCTGGGGTCTGGCTGGTCTGAGTGTCTTCACGGGGGATGGTTAAGGCTCGGGTCTGGGGCTCGCTTCCACCGCTCCTGGGCCCGTCTGTCTGGGTGGAAGATGAATCTGGTCCATAGTCAACCGTCAACCTCCAGCCCCCAACAGATCCCCAACCAGCCTCCAGCCCCCCAACAGATCCCCAACCAGCCTCCAGCCCCCAACAACAAACCCCCAACCAGCCCTCCAGCCTCCAGCCCCCCAAACAAGCAACCATTTTCATGCGCCAACCAAATGGCAGGGGGCTCATGAGGATAATTGTGTGTGTAAGTAATGTGTTGTTTTTTTTTAACCATTGCAACTCTAAAGACCCTCAACACTTGCCACTCATTGTAAGTAAGAATTTGTTTGACTCTCCTGGTTGAATAACAAACCAAATAAAAAGCAGAGCGTAGGTCCCTGTTTAAGGACTCTGTCAGGGTTGGGGCCGGGGGTCTATAAAACCACACCGACAGGGGTAAACAGTGCCGAGTCAACCCCGGGCGACCTCCGCAGCGACGCCTTCACTGTGTTATTAGCCCGGCCCTCTGGGGAAGGAGGCTTTTCGGAGAGCTGCCCACGCTAATGCCACGACAGACAGACAGACAGACAGGAAAACTGGCTGGGAAGCACAATGAGGCCTAATTAGCACAGAGACCTAGCAGGCGTTAGCAGCTCCTCAGCCACGCGCTCCCTGATAGCTAAACCCCGGCCCTTCGTTTCATTTACTCTACTACTCTCATCCATTCATTCATCCATCCAGTGGCGAAACTATATTTTTAAAGCAAAATTCTGAAATTTTACACATAACGCCATAGAGCAGAGGAGAAAACTGTGCAGTTTTATAACTAATCTCAAGCTATTCTACAAATTTTACAATGAGTCTGAGAGAAAATATTGCAGTTTTACAGCTAATTTCTTCTAAAAGATTGCCATGGCTTGCGTATATATGTTACTTACTTAGTTTTGCCAGGGCTGCTGGGGTATGGGGTACATCAGTGCATCCAACCATCCAGCCATCCCTCCATCCACGGAATAAATGCGGGTTAGTTCATGTGGGAGAGCAGGGAAATAGGAGAGCAACTAGGATTCCCTTGGGCCCCAACGTCAAGCCTCAGTCTGGGCATCAGGAGGGGCAGGCAGAGGTGGTGGGGGGTATATTGTCTATGGTGTCATGAAGCAACAACCCACACCATTTATGTTAGAAACAAGGTACTGTAATTTAGGAATGCTGCTTTTCTTAGAGCAATTAAAATTTACAGGCACAACTACTTATTTCCCCACTGGGGCAGCCAATCAGAGAGTGTTGTGTGTGTGTGTGTGTGTGTGTGTGTGTGTGTGTGTGTGTGTGGGGGGGGGGGGTGTGGGGGTGTGTGTGTGTGTGTAATGGGTTTATGGCCTTGACGCCGGGGGCACAAACATGTGATGCCTATCGCCCAGCCTCGGGCCGGGCTTCTCTCAAGGCTACGGACCTGCGTTTATTAATTGTGGCTAAGTTGATAAATAAAATCAGCTGTTTGCTCTTATGCTAATTAGCGTTAGAGATCAAATTTGTGATTTCATAAGCACATATTTCTCCAAAGGCTTAGGCCTTATGCCCCCTATCCATCGGTCATATGCTGCCTTGTAAGTAATCTATCTGTTGGGAGAGTGAGAGGGCTTAGAGGGGAGCTTAACCTAACACAGGCAGTAAATACTAATAGTACTTAGTGTGGGTACTTTGAGACTTGGAGTATTTCAGGTGATTTATTGCGCCAACTGAGTTCTAAAGTAAAGATACTAGAATGAAGGCTGACACACAAAAGATGACAATTTGTGGAAAAACGAAGCATCACAGGCTAACTATCATTTAAATAAGATACTATCTCACAATCAACACACACAGAAAATAATATAATGTGAGATTAGATATCACATCTATTGAGCATTTGACGACTTTGAATCTTAACCATTTCCTGTTTTGGGTTTCTTTTCTCCCTTATTTGAGGTAGAGTACGGGTTAAGGTCTGTATAAAGTAATCTGCAGTGGTTTGAGAGATTCTTCTAACATAAAATATGAAAAAGCTTCACAGAAGCCCTCTTCTCAGGTAAACTCTTACAGTGCACCAGCTTCACTGCTTCACGCCACAAACACTTCATCTGTTTTTAACATCATAGCATGTGGGTGCCATTGGGTCCTAGGGAACCCAATGACAATTCAAGTCACATTATCAAACATGCATGACGCCTGCACCGTAAAGAGCACCGCTGTGTGGGACCATCCTGAAAAGGAAGACATCAGCCCACATCTCTAGACTCTAGGCTATGCCCGGAAGAGTGACAAGTGCTGAAACCACTTCAACACCCCATGTGTGCCTCTAGCCCTTTCTTGTCCCTGCTTCAAAGCCAAGAATAGTAATTTCTAACTACCTTCCTCTCTTCAGTCCTTTGGGGTGGCTGGTCCTCCTCTCCTCTCAGGCCTGTCGACGCCCGTGCCTGGGACTGAGTCCAATCAAATAACAATTTTTTCTCTTCTCTGATGCTCCAGTCTTCTTCTGGCATGGCTGGCCCTAGCTAGACAAGTGGAAATCACAGAGATCCAAGCTCCTCGCTGTTACAAAGACTTTGAATGCCAACTACCCTACAGCGATCAGTTGTCCTGAACCTCAAAGATGACGCAGAATGCACACAACTCTCTGTGTGCCTGCAAAACCTACTTGCAGTTTGAGCTTCATGAAAAAATTTGAAAGGCGGCAATGGATATAAAAATGGTCTGTTTACTACTCTGCTCGCTGTGGATGTTTTTTTTTTTACTTTCTAGGATAAATAGAGAGGGAGGAAAGAGGGGTGGGAGAAAGGGAGCCTAATTTGCCAAAAAGGGACCTTGGGTTTTGCCCCTGTGGGCATGGCAGCTTTCTCATTTTCCTCTGCTCTCATCACAATCTCCGGTTTCCAGAGGTATGAATAAGTTTACATATTGGAGTTATATTGGCAACACGCCTTGTTTATCTGCTGGGCTTGATAACTGTACCGAGTCCGAGGGAGGGAAGTAGAGAGAGAAAGAGAAAGAGACTAGGACTCAATCTCTCTGTTTGCCTCATTGATTTAGCCAGAGTTATTGGCAACCTTCCAGCCACACACATCTCAAGCCCTGGATTAACTCAATCTAGGAACTCCTCAGACCCCCCAGGCTAGCTGGGCAAGAGTCTGGTGATCAAGGTGGGCTTTCTCTGTCCAAGACAAGGCAGACAGTTATTCTGGGTGATATTGATGGGTTTAATAATGCTAGGTAATCACACCGTTGTTTGCTTGCCTATATTTAACCAAAGTCCAGTCCTCAAAGTTACTCTCCTGATGTCCGCATGGTGGGGCGCATCACGGTTAACCTTTTGTTTTTGATTTTAAAAAAACGCCATCCAATTTTAATAGGAGAGTCTAGTTTTTTTTTAATCAATACAAACGCTTATGAATTATATTCCGCTCAAGTCCCAGGACAGCATGACGAGGGAGTGGAGGGGTGGGGGAGTTTTTGGCAGAGGGGTGTAGGATGGAGAAGGAGGGAAAGGGAGGGGGCCAGTGGAGAGATATAAGATAATGATGGCAGCCCAACTCAACTCAGTGATCATTTCACCAAAGCGGATGGTGCCATGCCTCCCAGACTTCTCTTATTGTCAAGGACTAGAGGTGTCCAGCCGGACGGAGAGAAAAGAGAGAGAAGAAAGCGAGAGAAAGGTAGAGCTGTGCTTGCTGGACCCTGGCTGCGTTGCAGCAAAGCCTCAGTGTCCACGGTGCAGTGCACATGTCAGAGGCCGCCGGAACAAGCACAAGAAGAGCAAAGCCAAGCCCGAGCAATGGCCCGGAATCAAGCCGGCCGCGTCCACTTGTGGCAAACCAGGCCCACAATGCACCTGGAGCAGAGCAGCATGAGCGCCCCACCACAGCCCTATCTCTACTGTTCTCTGGATAGGCAGAGAACAAGAGGCTACCCGAGCACCGGCTGGCTCTTCTGCTTCTCCTCTGGAGCCAGGGCGGCTGCTGGCCTGCTGTTGTTGTTGAGTTCCATCTGCTCATAAACATTACTTTTCAACCACTTTACTCTTAGACTTCCTATATCTCCTCTGTGGTTCCACTCTCTGTGAGTGTGTACGCATGTCCCCAAAATGTCTACATTAGCTTGGGTTGTGAATGGTTTCCAAGTGGCCAGAGTGGACTGGATGGTGATGGTCCTGGAATCTCATCCTGTCTTTGTTTTACTGTCGACCGCTGACTGGCTCTCTACTCACTTTCTTTATTACCTGTTCTTGCACCTTCCACCTCATCTATTGTCTGTAGACCATCCAGGCTGTATCACAACCAGACGTGATTGGGAGTCCCATAGGGCGGCGCAGGGCGTGGCCCAGCTGTCTTGGGTTTGGCCGGAGTAGGCTGCAGGTCATTGTAAATAAGAATCTGCCTAGTTAAATAAAGGTTAAATAAAAACATTCCATGAGACTTTGGAAAAAAAAACATTCAGGGCTTTACATTAACCTGTTAATCTACTTTTCCTACAGACAAGGAGGTGACTGAAAATGTTGTTGTGTTGTTTGATGCAAGAAACCACTTTACAAAATAAAATTCATTATTATTCCCATACCATTAATACAGAGAATCAGACAAATTATGCTACTCTCTCTGCCTATTGTGGCTACTTAGCTTATTCAAGCCTGTCTCAAAATACAACACTTCCTTTTAAGACAAAAAAAGCTCTTCACCTGACTCTCTTTTTCAAAGATGTCTAGAAAGTGTACATGTTTTGTGCTCTTGTAGGAAGCAATCACTTCTCCATTGCTGTCTACAAATGATCTCCTAACTGGGCTAATAACTCACTAATTCTGGCAAAGAATATGAACAAATATGTGTGTGGCTGATGCAGCTCTCGCTTTGGTCTCAAAACAAACTAATCTACACAGGACCGCTCATGCTGTAAACAGCAGTTCAAAGTGAATGGCACAGATCCATATATGGCAATGGTGTATTTGCACATAGGCCTACTGCAGCTCTGATTGGTTATGGCGCACCAGTCTGTGTAGACTAGAGTATGGGCCTGAGTCGTGCCTGTCAATGCAATAGAATCCTACTCCGAATGCGTTCTGCCTACAAAAACAGTCTCTTGCATAGTTTGTTTTGCAATACTAAGTTTGCTTAGTTCGTTTCGGTATGTTTGCATTGAAAGTGATTAATATTGCATTGATTCGTCGGACAATTCCCACAGTAAAGGGAAACGTTGAGTGTTAACAATCGGGGAAAACTCTAGAAAGTTGAGTGAACGGACTGATATTTCTTCCTTTGCGCAGCAGTCCCGTGCAACTTAGAGGGGAAACATTGGTGGCAGGTAGCCCTGGCAGTGAGTTTCCTGAGATGGCAGGTAGCCTGGCAGTGAGTTACCTGAGATGGCAGGTAGCCTGGCAGTGGGTTTCCTGAGATGGCAGGTAGCCTAGCGGTTAAAAGTTACGGGCCAGTAACCCTAAAAGGTCGCTGGTTTGAATCCCTGAGCTGACTAAGTGAAAAAATCTAAGTGATGTGCCCTTGAGCAAAGCAGTTGAGCAAAAGCACCCTAATTGCTCTTAAATTTCTACATATTTCCACAATATGAAGTTGGAATAATACTGTGAATTTGTGAAAATTTATGATGCTGCCATTTTAGTGTAAGAGCTGTTTGAATAGATTGCCTGAAATTTCAGCCTGTTTTGACTGGATGAACCTTTGGCCTTTCCATGGTGACATCACCATGTGGTAAATTAGTTAATAGACCAATAAGACAGAGGGTTCCAAAGCTAGTTTTTAATTTTCCCCTCACCACTCCCAGACCATCCTAACTAAATTCTTGCTTGAGAAATTGCTCTTTGCTAAGAAGCTATTTTTGTTTCTTTTTGCCCATTTTAATTCAAAGCAATCACAGTAAGGTATTTTATTGTTACCCAGAAATGATTTGATATTGAGATAAAAACAGCTGCATTGGACCTTTTATAAATGTAAATAAATGAAATCTAAAATGTAATCTACATAATCCCAAAAGTATGAAATTACCATAAACAATAACTAGTAATGCTAAGGTTAAAATCTCAACTTTCTGGTCATTTTTAAAATAAATTGCTGAGGTGTAGTCACTTTTGAGGACACAAAGCTCAAGTTCACAGTACAATTATGATGAAGATATTAAATATTTTATATTGGATATTTCCTATTCAACAAAACTGTAAAGGAATAAGGCTTGGAATGACTTATGCTTTCTAAATATAGCGTATAATCAAATTATAAAACGACTAACTACAAGATGTTTAGGTCGAGATGTTCATGTTTTCTAAAGGTCTCTCTTGATCAAAACCTCTGTCCCCATTGCCTGTGAACGTCTCACAGACCTCTAGCTTGGCATCCTGAACTCGTTAGGAACTTGCTTTACATCTCATATTATCTATGACAAACAGAAAGTTTTTTGTTCTTGAAAATCTATGAATTATTTTAGATTACTGGCTATAAATCAATCTCTGAATGTACTACACCCGACGAACCTATTCTCTCCTGCTGCGCTACGATGTAATAGGCTGACCAACACCGCTCACGTCACGTGCGTGAGCGGTTACAGAAATACATTTGAAATCTATGTTGTTCAATTATTGCACCCACACTGCTCGCGACGTCAACGCGTCTCTACGTTGCCAAGACCGAAATAGAACTCCTTTCTATTTCGACACAGATTCTTGCTGCAAGTCCTGCTCTCTCCCATCTCCTCATTGACGTTTATAGAAGCAGGTACCCACGTGCCATTCTCCTCATTGGTTATACCCACGTGGGTGATTGAAAGGCAAACTGTGTTTGCCTGTCAGTGTAGTAATACTATGAAAGTGTAGATGCCAATCACCATATAAATTCAACGATGAAAAAGCCTGGAAGGAGGAGAGATCAGAGCAGAGGACCTTGTGCATTTCAGGGAAAATAACAACTCAATGTTTATATCCCAGGACAAATTAAGCTAGCAACAGCAAGCTAGCAAAATAGGACAAATTAGCTAGCAAGTGCAAGCTAACTAGCTAAATTGCCATAAATGTTTAATGCCTTTTGACTTGTTCCCAAATTAATGTAATTGGTTCAGTGTGTGTTTTTAAATTTTAACCTAGTGTCGTGATCGTGTTTGGTGTAGGGGACAAAATATATTTATGCACAATGGCGCACGATGGGTTCCATGTTAGTGGCTGGAATGTAGGATTCAGCCAGGAGTTGACGGACAGTCGGAAGAGCGAATGAAATGGTAGGAGGGACATCCCAGCTTCAAGATGCGTCCTATTTCACATCCTGTTCCTCACAGGCAAAATATACATACACCTGTGTCTGTGAGAATCAGGGCTACCGCTCAATCCTAAGCCATTTTCATCTATGTTGTCCACATATCTATTTTTAAGTGAAAATTTCAGTTCGGAACCGGTACCAGAACCACGCAGGTCCCCAAAACAGGGGACTTTACATCTAAGAGGTTTTAGGGTTTTATCGTGTTCAGGGCTGGATTTTCACTCTTCAGTTTTCAAAGCATGAATAGCTGACTACTAAAGGCCAATGCAGACGTTTTTATATCAATATCGAAATCATTTCTTGCTAACAATTAACGGTACCTTACTAGCTAGGTTTCTATCCAATTGGCGACAGATTTTCATCGCGAATATTCTAAAATCTGCATACAAATAAACTTTCCGACCAGTGATGTGTTTCCACCAAATGGACTTGTTGCAGATAAAAAATCGTGCGTGATGAGGTAGTGCACACAAAATGTACTTTTTCTGCTTAAGTTTTCATGTATCGGTTAGAAATGTAAAAGTTTAATGTGTTTCCATCACCTTTTCAGCTACCGACTAGTTTTGTCACAAAAACTGTTGTGTTAAATAGCAAATATGACTTATCCGGTCTTGGCACTTGAGCTCTAGCCAACAGCTTGCAGATACATGTACAATGCGGAAAGGCTGTGCGGGCAGGCTAGCCTACATAATGAGATTATTATGGAATAAGAGCAAAAATATTGTTATTTGTCAAATGGCAGTCAAGCATTGATCCTCATGTCACCAGAATAAGACCCTCGATATTTATTGCAATGGAGCATCAAGCTCATCACTGTGCACTTTCACCACTCCCTGTGAAGTTCATCATAAATGATTTCATCTGTAGCCTAATAATCTGCATGGTTTTCCCGAGTCGTAGAGGAAGGGTCACACACCATATCATCATGTGACTAAGTTTACTTCGAGTTGATGGTTTCATATCAATATTTCAAATATTGTTATTGGCAGAGACGTTTAGTTGTTATTGGCAGAGAGGTTTAGAACTCTCTTTGTTATTGGTCTATTAACCAATTTCCTGCATGGTGATGTCCACTATGGAACGCGTGAAACCTCCACCCATGCAAACCTGCTGATTAGAAGGTCCCGTGTAGATTATATTTTCAACCAGCAGCTATCAGGAAATAACACTGATCACATTTTTTCGACACTTTTACAGTGTTAGTTTCATCAGCTGTTGCACAATATGATACAAAACACTGGAAAAACTGAATTATGACTGCACTGGGCCTTTTAAGGCTCGCAAAAAAAGATTTTAAGTGGATAAAGGGTGTTGTAATTGTGAAATCATTATATTTTGATACACTCTTGATCCGGAGATCAGTCATTCAATGTAACAACCGACGGACATTTAAAAACTAAACGTAAACATGTTGTAGTGTTTATTTCAGTGAAGCTCCTCCGGTTCCAGGGTAATACGTGGCGAAGATGAAGAACGCCACTGATATTTGGGTAAAGGAAAACAGCTGATGTAGCATCTTATTAATGAGTTATTATTACCGTCTTCACTGAGTAAAAAAAGGAGTGATTTCTGTCCTCCTTTTCTCTAGGGGCTTGTCCTCCATCAGGAGAGCGAGAGAGAGAGAGATTCATTGACCGGCAAAACGACCAACGCCTTTAAAAAGTGATTTTTGTCCCTTCCTAGGGACATAATGCTAATGCTTCTGCTCGACTTGACCACATCAGAAGACCTATTAAACCCGTCACATTTCATGTCTGTCTGTTGGGCCGGGGAAAATACAGTTTAGAACAGGGCCAAGGGATTGGCCAATGATGTATTGTCAAGTCGTGTTGAGAGCCGCACCTCCTGAGGACTACTCGACACAGAGGAGTTCTCTCTCTCTCTCCCTTTCTTTCTTTCCTCCATTTCTCTCTCCCACTCTTCTCTCTCTCTCTCTCTCTCTCTCTCTCTCTCTCTCTCTCTCTCTCTCTCTCTCTCTCTCTCTCTCTCTCTCTCTCTCTCTCTCTCTCTCTCTCTCTCTCTCTCTCTCTCTCTCTCTCTCTCTCTCTCTCTCTCTCTCTCTCTCTCTGCCAGCTTACAAATAATCTCAGAAGAACAAGTCACTGCTCATGGAAGTGCAAAAACCCAGAGGAAAATAAACAATGCTATATCAAACAGATCTACTGTATGAAAACACACCAGGAAGAAACCCCAAAATCATCCTTGAAAAGTGCCTTATATTTGTACCGTGTCTCTGTGTATCTGATATCTGTACAGAGTAGCCTGAAGGGTAAAAGGACTGCTCCTAGTGACTGCCCACTCATGCTGACAAACATACCCTCGTAAAACTGACTATCCTTCTGATTCTTGACTCGCGATGCCATTTTACAAAATAGCCCCCCAACACTAAGATGACCAGATTTCTGTGAAATACTTAACATAATAAAGAAATAAGACGATGATGAGATTGGTAACTACATAATATACTTATACCAACCTAATCTGTATATTTCTCAGAAGAATGTATCTTCTTCAGGATTGCTTTGTCTTTGGCCAGCTTCTCCATGAACTCCTGGTAGGGGAGGTTGGAAGTTTGTCTTCACAATAAGCATGGTATTGATGGTAGGAACAGTGAACCTATTTCCTGCTGCTGTCCATATATCATTCATTTGGGAGAACACTCTCTCGACTGGTGCATTACCTCCAGGTAAGCACATGACAACAGACTCTAATCTAGCCAGGTTAGTGTGTGGGATGTCATTCTCTTTGAAGTGGGTAACCACCATGCTCCATATCTGACTAAGCGGTGTCTCAGATGTTTTCCATTCTTCAAGCGATCCCCCTTTAGAAACTCTTGCAGGCCAGTAACCTCGTCACACAATGCATCTCATTGATGGTCACATTGGGGGCATTTTTCCTGCAGTGTGCCTGCTGCCTTCTGGATCTCTTCACGCTGAGGTTGCATTTTTAAAAGGAGACAATGTAAATCTTTTAGATTATCTGTGTGCTTTCCACATGCTTGCAAGTAGTTCACAGCCGTAGTGAAGAATGATTGGGATGTTTTGAGAAAGCTCTTTAGACATGGCTCCATTTACCTCTAGCTCTCTCAGAAGTCCACCGACCAAAACTGGAATGAAGTTGTCATCACGTCTTGCAGTCAATTTTGCCTCAACGTTTCTCAGAATTGCAGCTGACTCCACAGCACAGTGGTCCTGGCCTCCAAGCTTCTTGATCGTGTCACTGAATACGGTCAGGTTTCCATGGACAAAGACCAGCCAAAGTTCAGTCAGTGGATCTTCGAACATTGTTCACAGGACAACAGGGCATTTGTCTTCAGAAAAAGGATTTCAATGGCACATACCTTTTCAGCACTCTTTCTAGAGCAGGGAGCATGGACAGCCAGCGAACATTGCTGTGTCCTGAAATGTTATGGTACTCCTGGCCAACAAACTCACAAAAGCTCTTCAGTCTTTCTACTCTGAGCAGGTACTCAACATCAAGGGGGATCATATCCAAAGCTGTTCTGGCCGTGTTATGAATGATGTGGGCAGGACAACCTGAGCCAATCACCTCCCTCTGCAGAGCATTTTAACTTTGGTATGGACATTGACCCTCCCCAGCCTATTCAGTCCTCCAAAGTTGGTATTTGTGTTGTTGGCAGAGAATGCCACGACTTTGTTTTGCAGGTTACATTTTTGGATGACCACCAGGACCTCAGCTGCAATCTCCTCTGCTGTTTCTCCTTTCAGTTCAACAAAATCAAGCAGTTTTGTTTCCACAGATGTGCTGCCACCATATATCTTACAATATCTGACTACTACTGGCAGCAGCTTTACATGTCCATGATTGGACGCATCAATGGACAGGGACACAAATTCAACCTGGTCTAGGTCCTGTGTTACCAAAGTAGTTGCCCATGTTGCTAACACATTACTCACTATGGCTTCACATTTTGTTCTAGCACATGTAAACTTTGGCTCAATAAGCTTCCGTGTCAGTTGTGCTGAGCAGTCCATAGATCTGTAACTATGATTGTGTCGCATAGTGTGGTATGCAAAGACACCCTCCTGCACAGCTAAACCATATTCTTCTTGGGAAGGCTCTACCTTCTTGAAGAATGTGGTGACAGAGGGCACACCAACACGGGCAATCAGAGAGGCTCTATGCCTTTTTGTCTGCTGATGTTCTACCACTGCCGTTCTTCCCCCGCTGCCAATTGCAAAAGAGGAATTTCAAAGGGTGCAGTTAACCATTCTATCGTCTTGACCTGAGCGTATAAATGGAAATTCTCTCATGTTGTCATTAAAATGGCATTTCCGTTTCTTGGAAAGAGCCATTGTACCTCCTCTGTCTGCTCTTCTTCACTCTCTCCTTGTGTCACTCTTTTTACTCTCTTAACTTTTTCTTCTCCTCCAATCTTTCTCCACTCGTCTCCCTGCTCTTTCTTCCGTTCTTTCTCTTTACCTTTCTACCTCACTCTTCCACACTCTCCTCGCTTCACTCTTTTTACCCCTTAATTTTTCCTTCTCCTTCCTCTCCAATCTCTAATAATAAATAGTACACTATTAGATAAAATACTTTGGTTAACAGATTCCCATTGCTTGCCTCATTTTTGTATTTTATCTCAAAAACATTGTTTGGAATAATAAATTGGCAGGCTCTGTAACCATATCTTTACCTTTCCTCCTCTATCTCCTTCACTCTTCTTCCTATCCAGTCTTCCTCTATCTCCTTCACTCTTCTTCATATGCAGTCTTCCTCCTCTATCTCCTTCACTCTTCTTCCTATCCAGTCTTCTTCCTCTCCACTCTCTAACAGAAAACATTATGCTAATGTTATCCATGAAAATGTCAAAACATATTTTCACACTACTTATAATGCCAAACCATAAAATTGTAAAATTGACTGTCCCTGGAAAACGGGGACGTCCGGTCACCCTACCCAACACTCTACTCAGCAAACTGGATGTAGTCTATCACAGTGCCATCCGTTTTGTCACCAAAGCCCCATTTACTACTCACCACTGCGACCTGTATGCTCTCGTTGGCTGGCCCCTCACTACATATTCGTCGCCAAACCCCACTGGCTCCAGGTCATCTATAAGTCTATGCTAGGTAAATCCCCGCCTTATCTCAGCTCACTGGTCACCATAGCAACACCCACCCGTAGCACGCGCTCCAGCAGGTATATTTCCCTAGTTATCCCCAAAGCCAACACTTCCTTTGGTCGCCTTTCCTTCCAGTTCTGCTGCCAATGACTGGAACGAATTGCAAAAATCACTGAAGCTGGAGTCTTATATCTCCCTCTCTAACTTTAAGCATCAGTTGTCAGAGCAGCTTACCGATCACTGTACTTGTACACAGCCAATCTGTAAATAGCACACTCAACTACCCTCATCCCATATTGTTACTTACCCTGTTGCTCTTTTGCACCCCAGTATCTCTACGTGCACATCATCATCTGCACATCTATCACTCCAGTGTTAATGCTAAATTGTAATTATTTTACCTCTATGGCCTATTTATTGCCCTACCTCCCTACTCTTCTACATTTGCACACACTGTACATAGATTTTTAAATTCTTTTCTATTGTGTTATTGACTGTACGTTTGTTTATCCCATGTGTAACTCTGTGTTGTTGTTTTGTCGCACTGCTTTGCATTATCTTGGCCAGGTCGCAGTTGTAAATGAGAACTTGTTCTCAACTGGCCTAAATGGGGTGCAAAGGAGCAAAATAAATTAATAAATACAGTAGGGGAGGAGGTAGCTGTTTGGGCAAAATTATTGATGGGCTATGTACAGGTGCAGTAATCTGTGAGCTGCTCTGACAGCTGGGGCTTAAAGCTAGTGAGGGAGATAAATGTTTCCAGTTTTAGAGATTTTTGTGTTCGTTCCAGTCATTGACAGCAGAGAACTGGAAGGAGAGGCGGCCGAAGGAGGAATTGGCTTTGGGGGTGACCAGAGAGACATACCTGCTGGAGCACGTGCTACAGGTGGGTGCTGCTATGGTGACCAGCGAGCTGAGATAAGGGGGAACTTTTACCTAGCAGGGTCTTGTAGATGACCTGGAGCCAGTGGGTTTGGCGACGAGTATGAGCGAGGGCCAGCCAACGAGAGTGTACAGGTCGCAGTGGTGGGTAGTACATGGGACTTTGGTGACAAAACGGATGGCACTGTGATAGACTGCATCCAATTTATTGAGTAGGGTATTGGAGGCTATTTTGTAAAATGACATCGCCGAAGTCGAGGATCGGTAGGATGGTCAGTTTTATGAGGGTATGTTTGGCAGCATGAGTGAAAGATGCTTTGTTGCGTAATAGGAAGCCAATTCTAGATTTAACTTTGGATTGGAGATGTTTGATGTGAGTCTGGAAGGAGAGTTTACAGTCTAACCAGACACCTAGGTATTTGTAGTTGTCCACATATTCTAAGTTAGAACCGTTCAGAGTAGTGATGCTGGACAGGCGGGCAGGTGCAGGCAGCAATCGGTTGAAGAGCATGCATTTAGTTTTACTTGTATTTAAGAGCAGTTGGAGGCCACGGAAAGAGAGTTGTATGGCATTGAAGCTCGTCTGGAGGGTAGTTAACACAGTGTCCAAAGAAGGGGCCAGAAGTATACAGAATGGTGTCGTCTGCGTAGAGGTGGATCAGAGACTCACCAGCAGCAAGAGCGACATCATTTATGTATACAGAGAAAAGAGTCAGCCCAAGAATTGAACCCTGTGGCACCCCCATAGAGACTGCCAGAGGCTCGGACAACAGGCCATCTGATTTGGACACACTGAACTCTATCAGAGAAGTAGTTGGTGAACCAGGCGAGGCAATCATTTGAGAAACCAAGGCTGTTGAGTCTGCCGATGAGGATGTGGTGATTGACAGAGTCGAAAGCCTTGGCCAGGTCAATGAATACGGCTGCACAGTATTGTTTCTTATCGATGGCGGTTAAGATATCGTTTAGGACCTTGAGCGTGGCTGAGGTGCACCCATGACCAGCTCTGAAACCAGATTGCATAGCGGAGAAGGTGCGGTGGGATTCGAAATGGTTGGTAATCTGTTTGTTGACTTGGCTTTCGAAGACTTTAGAGAGGCAGGGTAGGATAGATATAGGTCTGTAGCATTTTGGGTCAAGAGTGTCCCCCTTTGAAGAGGTGGATGACCGCAGCTGCTTTCCAATCTTTGGGAATCTCAGATGACTCGAAAGAGAGGTTGAACAGGCTAGTAATAGGGGTTGCAACAATTTCAGCAGATAATTTAAAGAAAGAAAGGGTCCAGATTGTCTAGCCCGGCTGATTTGTAGGGATCCAGATTTTGCAGCTCTTTCAGAACATCAGCTGACTGGATTTGGGAGAAGGAGAAATGGGGAAGGCTTGGGCGAGTTGCTGTGGGGGGTGCAGTGCCGTTGACCGTGGTAGGGGTAGCCAGGTGGAAAGCATGGCCGCCGGAGAAAATGCTTATTGAAATTCTCAATTATAGTGGATTTATCGGTGGTGACAGAGTTTCCTATGCTCAGTGCAGTGGGCAGCTGGGAGGAGGTGCTCTTATTCTCCAAGGACATTACAGTGTCCCAGAACGTTTTTGAGTTTGTGTTGCAGGGGAAGCATATTTCTGCTTGAAAAAGCTAGCCGTGGCTTTTCTAACTGCCTGTGATGGTGAGGAAAGCAATTTTTTTAATAACCAGGCATCCTCTACTGAAGGGATGAGGTCAATATCCCTTCCAGGATACCCGGCCAGGTCGATTAGAAAGGCCTGCTCACCGAGTGTTTCAGGGAGCGTTGACAGTGATTAGTGGAGGTAGTTTGACCGCTGACCCATTACGGATGCAGGCAATGAGGCAGTGATCGCTGAGATCTTGGTTGAAAATAGCAGAGGTGTATTTAGGGAGGGCAAGTTGGTTAGGATGATATTATGAGGGTGCCAGCGTGTTTATGGCTTTGGGGTGGTACCTGGTAGGTTCATTGATAATTTGTGTGAGATTGAGGGCATCAAGCTTAGATTGTAGGATGGCTGGGGTGTTAAGCATGTCCCAGTTTAGGTCACCTAGCAGCACGAGCTCTGAAGATAGATGGGGGGCAATCAGTTCACATATGGTGTCCAGAGCACAGCTGGGGGCAGAGGGTGGTCTATAGCAGGCGGCAACGGTGAGAGACTTGTTTTTAGAGAGGTGGATTTTTAAAAGTAGAAGTTCAAATCGTTTGGGTACAGACCTGGATAGTAGGACAGAACTCTGCAGGCTATCTCTGCAGTAGATTGCAACATCGCCCTCTTTGGCAGTTCTATCTTGTCTGAAAATGTTGTATTTAGGGATGGAGATTTCAGAGTTTTTGGTGGTTTTCCTAAGCTTGGATTTAGACATGGCTAGGGACATCTGGGTTGGCAGAGTGTGCTAAAGCAGTGAATAAAACAAACTTAGGGAGGAGGCTTCTCTAATGTTAACATGCATGAAACCAAGGCTATTACGGTTACAGAAGTCATCAAAAGGAGAGCGCCTGGGGAATAGGAGTGGAGCTAGGCACTGCAGGGCCTGGTTTCACCCTCTACATCGCCAGAGGAACAGAGGAGGGTAGAATAAGGGTACGGCTAAAAGCCATGAGAATTGGTCGTCTAGGACGTCCGGAACAGAGAGTAAAAGGAGCAGGTTTCTGGGGGCGATAAAATAGCTTCAAGGTATAATGTACAGACAAAGTTATGGTAGGATGTGAATACAGTGGAGGTAAACCCTAGGCATTGAGTGATGATGGAGAGATATTGTCTCTAGAAACATCACTGAAACCAGGTGATGTCATCGCATGTGTGTGTGGTGGAAATGAGAGGTTGGATAAGGTATAATGAGCATGGCTAGAGGCTCTACAGTGAAATAAGCCAATAAACACTAACAGAACAGCAACGTGGACAAGGCATATTGACATTAAGGTGAGGCATCCTTAGCCTAGTGATCAAAAGTGTCCAGTGAGTAGTGAGGTCGGTTGCGGTCACGGCATTCAGACAGCTAGCCTGGCCATGGGTAGCAAGTTGGCAGAAGATGGTCTGTTATTAGCCACCTTGTGTGTTTCCGTCGGTAGATCAGTGGGGTTCGTGTTGTAGAGGGGACCAATCCAATTGGCAAAACAGTTATAGTTATGGTGGCCCAAGAAAATTGGCCGATCGACCTATTCAGATAGCAGCCGATAAGACAGCTAACGATTAGCTGGCCGCAGATGGTCGTTCAGGTTACGCCACGACGGAGGGGCCAGTTGGATAACTCCTCCGGCAGATAACGCCGGTAGTCTAGTCGTTGAAAGCCCGATGGGGGCTCCGCGATCGGCAGTAAAACGGGTCCGGATAGGTGATTGTAGCCCAGGAGTGGCTGATGGAACTCTTCAGCTGGCTAGCTCCGGAATAATTGATGTAGCTCCGGGACGACGTTAGCCAATAGTCACTCGGATAGCAGCTAGCTAGCTGCAAGATCCAGGTGTAAATGTCCAGAGCTTACGGTAGAAATCCAGGGATATGGAGAGAAAATAGGTCCGGTGTGCTCTGGTCTGAGTCGCGGTTGTACAAAACTGCCAATAGCTTTTCGAGCTAAGGGATAGCTGATGACGCGAACCGTGGTTAGCTGAATTCCCAACATTAGCTAGTGAACTGGCTAACTTTTGGCTAATTGCTAGCGTTGTGGATTTCAGATTTGAGGTAAATAATATTTTTTTTAAATTGTGAGAGGTTGTAGGAGAGTGTTTAAAGTTGAGTTTTTAGAAAAAATATATAAAAAGATATGCGAAGAAAAGATGTAAATATATATATATACATGACAGACAAGACGAGGACAAAGGATGTTGAGGGCCATCTTGGATAGAGAAAAAGGGGAGCGCCAGAATCTTCTTTAGCCCGGTGCAGGCCTGGGGTGACCTCTCCCGAGCTCCCGTAGTGACAGCGGGAACCAATCAGAGAGCCGTCACTGGCTGACCCTGTGCTGTATTTCTTAGCAGAGAATTAGGACTTATGAGGTTGTGGGAGGCAAATAAGGGAAAGAATACACAGTAATTAAATCACGATTTTGTGAATTTGTATTGTTTAAAGATATATTCACCCCTGTTTTGGGTTGATGTATTCCGGAAAACTATTTATAAGAAAAACTTTTCTAGGATATGTGGAGCTGATTTTAAGGAAGTATAAAAATGGTTATTTACATTTTTTTTAAACATTTATAAACCTTATTTAACTAGGCAAAATAACAAATTCTTATTTACAATGACGGCCATAGCCAAATCCCTAACCCGGACACGCTTGGGCCAACGATGTGCAGCCCTATGGGACTCCCCCGATCACGGCAGTTGTGATAAGCCCGGGATCAAACCAGGTCTGTAGTGGTCTAGCACTGCGCCAATCAGGATCCTGAGGCCTACATTGAACACCACACATTGGCTGCCACTGTAGGCTGAATGATAGAACAGCTATTTCCATGTTAAAATGTTATGGGATGGCATTTTTTCCATTAGTTTATGATGGTTGGCCATTCTGGTAGGCCTACACTATGGTCAAATAGCCACTTAAAAACTGTAAACTTAAAGTGGTAAGCCTCAGTGTTCACAGTAAACGCAGTGGAAGTTGCACATTGCGCCACCCCAGGAAACTCACGTTTCTGACTGCACTGGGCACTTAAGGGTCAACTGTGGACAGAGAAGAGGAAAGAGGAGGGCGGGAGAAAGCACCACTAGGCTAATTAGCATAGTTGCTCCACCAGGCTACAGTTAATTAACAGTGTGGTGGTATTGGCTGTTGTGGACACACACATATATATAGACATAACACACACAGTATAACCCCCCAGACACCCAGCTAGAAACACAACACACACACACACGGAAGGACCCCACACTGTTGTCTGGACAATGTCCTGAGATGGCTCAGTGACTGTTATCAGCATCCCATACAATTTATGTTGTGTTAATTAGGTCCGTGGCTGGGCCTGGCTGCTAGGGGATTCATGCTCACACCAAGGGAGGTGGGGGGGTGTGTGTGTGTGTGGGGGTGTGTGTGTGTGTGTGTGTGGGTGTGTGTGTGGGAGGAGAGAGAGAGAGGTGAGACATCAGTCGCATTAACATGCCCTCAGCAATGGCAGAACAACTGAGATATAGACAAGTCATAATTAATGCTGGTGAATTATTAATGGCGCATGAGTCTCATTGTGTGTATGTGTGTGCGTATGGAGTGTCATACTCTTCTCAGTGCCTCAGTTGTTGCAGGACAAGTCTCTTATCACACACACACACCTTCACTGATGAGAGAAAAAAGAGATAATAAATGAATCACCTGGAACCGGGTATAAAGCTCAGCTGAGCTGTCGGGCCCCAGCTCCGCCTCCACCACGGCCCTACCTGGCCTATTAGCCATAGTCAGTGTCAGAGGTCAACACTGCAACTGTAAGTGGGAGCCCAGTGGAGTTTGGTGGAGCAGGGGCCACAGACACACAGCTATCCCAGCAGGAGAGCAGGACCAGGGGCTGATTTATTAAGACACTGCCCTGCTGCCAGAGGCTGGCACAGGTCAACATCACACAGGTTGGGAGGACTTGGAGGATGTCTGGGAGAGAGAGATGTAGACACAGATTTAAACACAAATACACACCCACACACCCCAGGAGTACACACACACACACACACACACACACACACACACACACACACACACACACACACACACACACACACACACACACACACACACACACACACACACACACACACACACACACTCAGTAGCTGGGAAGGTATGCCTTCAGTAGTGGGAACAAATGTGGGGATTCAATGCAAAATACTGACCCAGGCTAAATTGACACATAAGTAATACATAGTTTCACCAAAATACAAGGTAAGAAATTCTTCTTCTTGTGTGGTCTGTTTTATAGCCTTATTTATAAAATTCATGTGGGAATCAGGCTTTAAGTGGAATCAAAAACAGGATAGGCCACTAGAAATGTGATAGAGCTGATTTTATTTATTGATAAGGCAAGAAACATGTAACATAACATAGCCACACATTTTGCGAAAGATTGACCAGTAAAACCCGATTCAGAATCTAACTGAAAATGACTAATTTTAGAAAATATCTAAAGCAATACAGCATGAGACAAAGCCAAACAGATTTGTTACGGTACTGTACTCCCAGTGGCTTATACACTCTCAAAGTGGAAGTCTATGCCATCCCAGTCAAACACATTTAAACTCTGTTTTTCACACCTCTTACATTTAATCCAAAAAATTCCCCTGTCTTAGGTCAGTTAGGATCACCACATTAGATTTAAGAATGTGAAATGTAGAATAATAGTAGAGAATGATTTATTTAGCTTATGTTTTTCATCACATTCCCAGTGGGTCAGAAGTTTACATACACTAAATTAGAATTTGGTAGCATTGTTCTCTTTAAATTGTTTCAATCGGTCAAATGTTTCGTAGCCTCCCCACAAGCTTCCCACAATTAGTTTGGTGAAATTTGGGCCATTCCTCCTGACAGAGCTGGTAACTGAGTCAGGTTTGTGAGGCCTCCTTGCTCGCACACGCCAGTTCTGCTCACATATTTTCTATGGGATTGAGGTCGAGGGCTTGTGATGGCCACTCCAATACCTTTGACTTTGGTTGTCCTTAAGCCACTTAAACACAACTTTGAAGTATGCTTGGGGTATTGTCCATTTGGAAGACCCATTTGGCGACCAAGCTTTAACTTCCCTGACTGAGCAGCCCCCGAGATGTTGCTTCATTATATCCAGATAATTTCTGATGCCTCACAGAAGCCATCTATTTTGGAAATACATATTTTGATAGACCAAAGTACAACTATCACACCATGTGAACAACCTAATTCTTAAATGTTTTCATAAAATACAACTAACTGGATTGAACAACTCCTTCGGAGCTCCATTAAAGGCATTTCATTTGTACATGTATTGTCGACCAAGAGTTGTTAAAGGCCTTGACTGTTTAATTCTAACATTAGATTATTCAAATTTGTGATACAAATCTCCAAATGTATTACATTTGTTTTGTATATTTTAATAAATGCTGCAGGGCTAATTTCGTTAGCATTTTGGCATGTTTTTCTAGGTTCGAAACGTAAAACAACATGTTTAAAGCAAACATTATCCCATAGATCTAGAACAGTAAATACTTTAATAGTTTAAGCACATGTTTGCAGAACGTTGATGAAAGTGTTTTTTCTGAATATAAAAAAACAAATCGATCTTCAGGGTTTAGCACTCAACCAGTTGACAAGCCATTGATTGCTTGACAACAAATACCAACAATGCATAAATATTTTTGCCTCTAAAAGATAAAACATGAATAAAAACATGACCCTTCTATCAGGAAGAATAATATTGAAAATATTTGGACACCAAAGAAAATCTTTCCCCTTATAAAATTGCCCTAAATGTATTTTTAAGCTCAAATAACGAAACCAAATCAATATTTTTTAAACTGTAAAAATAAAGTTTCCCTGCCGGACAACGATTGTCCCGACATTTAAGAACTCTTGAGGCAATACATCACCATAGGTGACACATAACTAATATGTCAGCATATAACTACAATATCCTAATACTTTAAGGGTTTCAAGTTTTCTTTTACTCCTTGAAAAGTAATTTGATCCCTCAAACACTACTCTTAAAGAAGTTATTTGCAATTAAAAGGATATAAAAAGGTAGAATCCATTATTTATGTATCTGTGGTGTTGACGGAATAAATAAGCATTTTTAGTAAAACACACACACACACACACACACACACACACACAAGCTCTCCCGGGTCAAATTAGACGTTCATCCAAGTGTTTTTCAAACGTGAATTTTTTAACTTGGTAGAGCATGGTGTTTGGCAACGCCGGTTTGTGGGGTTCGATTCCAACGGGGCCAGCACAGAAAAAACAAAATGTATGAAATGAAATGTATGCCATTCACTACTATAAGTCGCTCTGGATAAGAGCGTCTACTAAATGACTAAAATGTAAAATGTAAAATGATGTTACATTTGGAAGTGTTTAAGGCTAGTCTGACATTTGGGCATTAACTCTGAAATCTTAAGGTTAGGCATTAACTCTGAATGGTTAAGGTTAAGGGTAAGGTTTGGGATAGACTTAAAAAGAAAAATCTCAAAAACAACTTTCTATCGCTGGATTCGAACATACAACCCTTTGTGTCACAGAGGTAGATGTTGTACCTACGTGGAGGTCAGGGGCTCCACTGTTGCCCCTAGTGGCCGATTTCCATGTCATCTCCGACGTCCTCAGACATGGATGGTGTTGAATACTGACTTGCTTTATCACGGGTGACCTGGCTGCACACACATAAACACACACACACACACGCATAAACAAACACACAAACACACACACACACACACACACACACACACACACCACAGAGGTACTCCTGACAAGGAGCAGGTTGCTCGCTCTTCTTTTAGCACATACATACTGAAAAGCAATAACATCTCCCCTGGACATTAAATTGCTAATCACAGCATAGCTTTAACATCACACAGACAATTAATTATTTAGACGTATGTCCAGCCAGTATAATTATAGATTTTTTTTCTCAATCTGTCCAACATTGAAAATGTATCACGGTAATCCAGTGATGTTTGAACCAGATGAAATCGTAATTACAGTGCTCATTATTTAAACCCGGATCAAGGACAGGGGCCTGAGGAGAGAGAAGTGGGTACCCTGGGTGGCTGTAGTATGGGGGTGTGAGGGGGGTGTAGAAAGGTGTTACTTGGGTGGCCGTAGAGATGGGTGTGTGAGGGGTGAGACGAGGAGAGGGGTGAGGCAGGCAGTGACACCACTCAAAGTGTAAATGGGCCAAAGCCCTATGAACCCCCAACCATAAACACAAGACACATACCCCCTACCCCCCCAGTCTTACTTGAGGAACATAATGACACAGCTGGAGTTGAACAGATCTCAATGCCACAGTAACAACCATGTTTATGGTGCATTATTTGGCCACTTGCCAAACCGTTGGAGTCTTTTATCTCTGCTCTTGTTGCATCAGGATGACACAAATCAAAAAATAAAGGAAAGTTTGTCTCGACTCTGACTCTGTGTTATGGCTGGCAGTTAGAGAAGGGGACATGAGGGAGGTTATGTCCTTAAGTTTGTCTACAGTCTGACTCTGTGTTATGGCTGGCAGTTAGAGAAGGGGACATGAGGGAGGTTATGTCCTTAAGTTTAAAGATGAAAGGCTCACGTGAGAAGGACCACAGACCTTGGGTTTGTCTGGGACTACTCCTGGGTGAGTTTTCTGGGTAGTGATGGTGTAGAGAGAGAGGGTGAGTGGAATGGTTATTGTCTGGTTGAATGTGGAGCTTTGGACACACGGGCCAAAAAGGAGGTGGCCCGGCGTCTCAGCATGCCCTGCCTCCCAGCCAGCCAGCCAGCCAGCCCATCCCAGCGGCAGCGAGGCACAGAAAAACCACTGTAGCAAAAACAAGCCTCAAGATGTTGGAAAAGAAGAAAAAAAAACTACTTTATCCACAAAATCAACAAGGAGAATGTCAATGTTTGGTCTGAGGAGAGAGCACGTTTAAATATACATTTATTCAGACCGGGCTGGATCAAACAGCAACATTGATCGGCTCTTCCCTCAACCACCCCCTCCCCTCCTTTCCTCCCTCCCTTCCTATTTTTCCCTCTTCTCTGTGAGTATCGACTTTCTGCATGGGCCATCACCATGCCGATTCTGGCCCGCTGTCACCTGCCTCTCTTAGGGCAGAGCCTGGAGTACTATGGGATAGAGTTCATCTGACGGCCTTGTGTTGGGAGTAGAGGCTAAGAACACACACACACACAAACACCCACCCACACACACACGTATACAACCACCCCACACACACACACACACACCTCTCTATGGGGCCCTCTTGTCTTACCAGCAGGGACAAATTGAGTTCCCTCAACCCAGTCCGACCGCAAAACAAGTTTCTAATCAAGACAAGGACTGCACGGATTCCTGCCAAACCCCAAGCTTACATTTCCCCAGTGTCCCTCATAGCCCCTCTCTGCATCGACCCAATGGGAAATCAGATTAACTCACTCCAGCCTATCAAGTGTAATTAGTCCATTCTCCGCTATTGCTTAATTGCAAGGCCCGGCTTTTTACAAAACGGGCCTGTCAGAATCCTTTCGAGGTGATCAAATATTTACAAGGGTTTTCAAAGGTAGGACACAGCCCTAAATTAAAAGTGGCATCCTGTCTCCAGGTAAGGAATAACAGACTGATTGTGGAGTTAGAATGCTGATCCAGCCAGACAATCTGATGATGATGGTCATGAACAGCCTTCTACTCCCCAGACCACAACCAGTCAAACGGGCGGGTCATTTAATGAGCGGGGAAATGGTTGAATATGATTGGATGAGCCACTTGTCATTCATTGTTTTTGACGAATCTCCAGACCACAACCAAACGTCACAGTCAAACGAGGTGGATCATGATGTTCAATAAGCGGGGAGATAGTCGAATATGATTAGATAAGTCACTTGTCAATTATTTGTTCTGACCAATCAGTGCTTGGTCAACACTTGGACAACGCATCTCCAATATAAGCCATAATGGACAGTACTGCATAGGTGACATTTAATCATTCATCAGTGAGTGAAGGGTGTCATTAGGACTTGAGGGGGAGCGAAGCAAAGTTGTGCTGCGTGGATTCTGAAGCAACATCTCTGAGTGGAGAGAGCTAGAATGGGCATAGGAAGTAGATCGATAAGACCTGAGGCAGATACAGAGGGAGTGATGGGTACTCCATGCAGCGCCACACACACACACACACACACACACAACACACACACACACACACACACACACACACGCCACACACACACACACACACACACACACACACACACACACACACACACACACACACACACACACACAGGTATATTACATTAGGAAGGCCAGCTGGCTGATTCATGAAAACACAGAGAAAAATAACAAAAAAACCAAGAAGACAGTTTTTTGAAGGGTTTAGCTGTGAATCCTAAGTTTGTTCGACTCGGTCTGTGTATTTGAAGACACAGGTGCCTGAATCTAACTGAAGGAGAAAGGCAGCCCCATCTAGATCAGTAGTGACTGAGATGAAGTTAACCTGTGCTCTCCGGAGTTACAGTACACTAGTTGTCTCATTTGTAAGCAGATCTCAGCTCTAAACAAGGGTCCAAATCAATCAAATCAAATCACATTTTATTTCATTTGTCACATGCGCCGAATACAACAGGGTGTAGTAGACCTTACAGTGAAATGCTTACTTACTTAAGCCCTTAACCAACAACGCAGTTCAAGAAATTGAGTTAAGAAAATATTTACTAAATAAACTAAAGTAAAAAAATGTTTTTTAAAAGGTAACACAATAACAATAATGAGGCTATATACAGAGGGTACCAGTACTGAGTTAATGTGCGGGGTTACAGGTCAGTTGAGTAGCAGCAGTGTAAAAACAAAAGGGGGTTAATGTAAATAGTCTGGGTGGCCATTTGATTAATTATTCAGCAGTCTTATAGCTTGGGGGTAGAAGCTGTTAAGGAACCTTTTGGACCAAGACTTGGCGATTCAGTACCGCTTGCCGTGCGATAGCAGAGAGAGCAGTCTATGACTTGGTTGACTGGCCAATACACTACAATTCTGCCTCACTATCAATTACAGATTTGACTCTTGTATTGAATCAAATTGTTCAATTGAAATGTCTATAAATCACCATCATCCCTGTGATGGCAGATGATTCATCTGGATACTGTAGATCAGCGTTTCCCAAACGATTCATCAAGATCAGCATTTCCCCAAACGATTCATCTGGATACTGTAGATCAGCGTTTCCCAAACGATTCATCTAGATACTGTTGATCAGAGTTTCCCCAAACGATTCATCTGGATACTGTAGATCGGCGTTTCCCAAACGATTCATCTGGATACTGTAGATCAGCGTTTCCCCAAACGATTCATCTGGATACTGTAGATCAGCGTTTCCCAAACGATTCATCTGGATACTGTAGATCAGAGTTTCCCCAAACAATTCATCTGGATACTGTAGATCAGCGTTTCCCAAACGATTCATCTGGATACTGTAGATCAGCGTTTCCCAAACGATTCATCTGGATACTGTATGCCAAACCTGTCAGCAATGACTGATATGGATGTATCTGAATAGATCCCGATTCACATATAGGCTCAACATGTCAACCAACTAATTAATTATGACAATATTTTCTATGAATTGCTTTGACACGAACATGTTTCATAATAACAGATGAACCTCTGTGTCAATAATAATAATAATATATCTTATTTAGTAGAGGCTTTTATCCAAAGCAACTTACAGTCATGCCTGCATACATTTTAAGTATGGGGTGGTCCCAGCAGGAATCAAACCCACAACCCTGGCGTTGCAAGCACCATGCTCTAACAACTGAGCCACACATGACCACTATATTTGGAGTGAACATGTCTGGTTTGATACAGACCAAGAAGGAGGAGGATCTAGTGCAAGAGAGTAGTAATCTAATTGTGGTCAGCGCCCAGTCTTGTGGTCAGCCCAGTCTTGTGGTCAGCCCAGATTATAAACATCCACTATATGTCCTCTCTGCTTCCCTCCGGTCCAGTTCAGTCCATCAGCCAGGACAGATCCACCTCTGACCCATCTGCTCTGTGGTTGGTGGGGCTGTGATATCTAGATGTAGGTGACTGGTGGGTGGACCAGTGGGACCCACTGTCCCTACGAGGGTGCCCCGCCACGCGGGTCACCTGGCGCCGCTCTATTCCTCGTTATTTATCTCTGTCGGACAGTCCACTCCTCTTCCTGTCATCTCTCTCTCTTCCCCATCCCCCATTCCCTCTCTTCCTCTCCGCTCCGCTGTTGGCACTCGTCCTCCACTCTCCGCTCCCTGGAACTACAGCCAAGTGCCAGCTCCCCCGGGCCAATGCCTGCTGAGTCCACCCCTCCACGCCGCCCCATCCAGCCCCCCCCGACAGCCCCCCTCTGGTAGCCCCATTACACCCATCCCCCGCCCGTAGGGTCAAGGACTACCTAATGATTGTGATGGTGATGGCAGATCCAGAGCTGTGTGCTCTCGATGTATAAAGTTAAGTCCAGTAGTCCTAGTGAGTTTCCTCCGGCCCAGCCGGGGTGGGGGATGGGTTGCTGTCTCCTCTCCGTGGCCCAGCAGTGGAGGTAATTAGTTCCCCCCGGTTGGTTGGGTCTGGAACTTGTCTCCTTGCCCCGCCAGCTCCCTCAGGAGTGTCCAGGACGCTGGCCCCCTTTTATTTCTTTCATTAGGAAAGTAGCAGCTAACGGAGGCAGGAGGCAGGAGGCAGCCGGAGAGGAAGGCCCCTCTTTTGGCCGGTGATAAATTGGTTCGCCTTGCAGGCTGGAGGTAGGGGGAGGAGGGAGGGGGTAGAATGTTACACGCAGAGGACATGAAGGGGGAAGAACACAAAGAAGAAGAAGAAGTCACAAACAACATTAAAGGAGGTGAGGGAATCAGCAGCAGATAAAAATATCTAGTTCAAAGAGAGCAGAGAGAGAGACAGGAGAAGTACACTTCCAGCTACAGTCTCTGTCCATTCTGGCCCCCCTTAAATAACAACCCTATTCTGGGGTTGAATTAGCAAGAGACCACTGGTCCTCACATCAAGGACAGGCCCCAAAGTGCGAACAAGTGGTAGGCATTAACATGAATTGAAAGTCTGGTAATGACAGGAAAATAATTGGCATCATCTTCACTAGAGTTCGGTTAAGGTGGGAGGAATCCTCCAAAGCCATTTTCAGCGGTTTTGTACCTTGCAATTACTTTTGCAGCGCTCACAGGCAGTTTAAAGTGACACAGCAGTGTAAAAAAAGTGGGGAAGAAACGAGGGAGCGAAAAATTGTAATTAGCGAAAGGGTTTCATGAGCAGCTCTTTGATTTATAATTCAGTAGCGCGAGCGCTCCTGCTAACCAAGGCTAATGCTCTACTGAATTAGCTAGACCTCGTGCGACTGGGAGAGGAGAGGGGCCAGCCAACCCAACATGGTGGGTAATTTGTGCTCTGTTTAAGGTGGGTTTAAAGAGGGCGAGAGACGTGAGGTCCATACCTGGCCCTGTCTCTCTCAACCATCCACCTGGCGGGCATCAGGCATCAGATCACAGGAAGAGGGGGAACATAGTAGAGAAGGGTCAGCGAGGTCTGAAAGATGGGAAGAAAGAGAAGGGTCTCTCTCTTGATATCTAGCCAGATGAAAGGGATGAAGGGATAGGTTAGTAGGGACTGAGAGACCCCCCATCCCCCAAACTACAGGAAGGAAGAGGACCTCATGAGGACTTCATAGGAGGACTGTAGTGACAACACCAATAGTTATTGTAATCTACTGCACACGCAGTAGGCGCTTTATGTGACCTTTCATCTGACACTCTGCGTCTGTGTCATAAGAAAAAGTCGGACCAAGACAAGACCAAAAATATGTAGTGTAGCTACTCCATTTAGAATAGTAGACATACAGAATCGTTTCTAATCAGATAGCTGCTTTGATGATGCTGCAGTGCTCTCTGTTCTCTGCTATAGTAGCCTGGTTTCTACTCGACACACAGTTAGGCTTTTTTCTCCAGTCAGTCTCCCCTGGGTTCAATGATTCCCCCTGATCATCTTCTTCTCTGACGCACTTATAAAGCTAATGTGCTGACTTTAGGTTTTCAACCCGCCGTGATCCCCACAATCCCCTCTGTTCCCTCTGTTCCCCCATTCACATTCCCGAGCGAGGATCCGCTGCCGCGTGCGGCGCCTTTGATCGCATGCAGGCAGTCCCGGTTAACGGTTTAAAACGTCTCAATTCCTTGACGATGTTGGGCCTCGGCAGTTCAGTTAAAGAGTGTTTCCCCATCACCATGCCCCTGTCCAAATTCACAGCTCTTAAACGAGGAGGAACCCCTTTCTCCCAGTTTCCCATCACCAGCACTGCTTTCAAGTTTCAAGATTCCCCTCGATAGTGTGCCGTAGATGTAAGCCCTAGATTTTGTCTCGCCCATCTTTGTCAAGCCCGTTTGCCAAATACTCAAAAGGGCCAATAAGCTAGGTCTTCATTGTTGCTCTCCAAGTAATCCTCAGCTCTGACTCTCTCTCTCAGAAGTCAATGCAAAGGTTGAGAGGAGGTTAACTTGAAATTATTCACTCATTGGGGTTGGAAAGTGGTAAAATTTAAGGGGATCACCCTTTTTTTGTTAGTATAGGCATTGGTCTACATGAGTGCAATTAACTGCCCACATCTTTCAACATGGTACATTTGGTAACAACATTGTGTCAATATGTGACCTGTTTCAAGAAGCTAGGTGTATGTCGCATGTCACTACTTCACAGGAGAGTCATTTGAACATATACACTACCGGTAAAATGTTTTAGAACACCTACTCATTCAAGGGTTTTTCTTTATTTTTACTATTTTCTACATTGTAGAATAATAGTGAAGACATCAACACTATGAAATAACAGCTATGGAATCATGTAGTAACCAAAAAGTGTTAAACAAATCAAAATATATTTTATATTTGTTTTTCTGCAAATAGCCACCCTTTGCCTTGATGACAGCTTTGCACACTCTTGGCATTCTCTCAACCAGCTTCACCTGGAATGCTTTTTCCAACTGTCTTGAAGGAGTTCCCACATATGCTGTTTTTTCCTTCACTTTGTGGTCCGACTCATCCCAAACCATCTCAATTTGGTTGAGCTTGGAGGATTGTGGAGGCCAGGTCATCTGATGCAGCACTCCATCACTCCCCTTCTTGGTAAATAAGCCCTTCACACAGCCTGGAGGTCTGTTGGGTCATTGTCCTGTTGATAAACAAACCAGATGGGGTGGCGTATCGCTGCAGAATGCTGTGGTAGCCATGCTGGTTAAGTGTGCCTTGAATTCTAAATAAATCACAGACAGTGTCACCAGCAAAGCACCTCCACACCATGAGACCTCCTCCTCCATGCTTTATGGTGGGAAATACATGCAGAGATCCGTCTCACAAAGACACGGAGGTTGGAACCAAAAATCAAAAATTTGGACTCCAGACCAAAGGACAAATTTCCACCGGGCTCTAATGTCTATTGCTCGTGTTTCTTGGCCCAAGCAAGTCTCTTCTTCTTATTGGTGTCCTTTAGTAGTGGTTTCTTTGCAGCAATTCGACCAGGAAGGCTTGATTCACACAATCTGCTCTGAACAGTTGATGTTGAGATGTGTCCGTTACTTGAACTCTGTGAAGCATTTATTTGGGCTGCAATTTCTGAGGCTGGTAACTCTAATGAACTTATCCTCTGCAGCAGCGGTCTTCCATTCCTGTGACGGTCCTCATGAGAGACAGTTTCATCATAGCACTTGATGGTTTTTGCGACTGCATTTGAAGAAACTTTTAAAGTTCTCAACATTTTCTGTATTGACTGACCTTCATGTCTTAAAGTAATGATGGACTGTCGTTTCTCTTTGCTTATTTGAGCTGTTCTTGCCATAATATATACTTGGTCTTTTTCCAAATAGGGCTATCTTCTGAATACCCCCCTACCTTGTCACAACACAACTGATTGGCTCAAACACATTAAGAAGGAAAGAAATTCCACAAATTAACTTTTAAGAAGGCACACCTGTTAATTGAAATGCATTCCAGGTGACTACCTTATGAAGCTGGTTGAGAGAATGCCAAGAGTGTGCGAAGCTGTCATCAAGGCAAAGGGTGGCTTTTGAACAATTTCAAATATAAAATATATTTTGATTTGTTTAACACTTCTTTGGTTACTACATAATTCCATATGTGTTATTTCATAGTTTTAATGTCTTCAGTATTATTCCACAATGTAGAAAATAATCAAAATCAAGAAAAACACTTGAGTAGGTGTTCTAAAACTTTTGACTGGTAGTGTACATAAAAAAACTATTTTTATCAAAATGTGTTTTTGATAGAAATGCCTTCTGGAACATGTGAACTTTCATGTGCAAGCTGTACAAACAAAACGGAAATGACACAGGACGTCTTACTTACTTAAAGGTGTTCATCCATATATACGGGTAAGAGTCAAGCTACTTTTCAGATGTTATACGTTTCTAATTTTGTCAGAAAGTCGTTTTCATTGCAAGTTAAAGTGTACTGTTAGCTAGCTATCGAATGTTAGCTTGTTGGCTTGCTAGCTAACGATACGTGTATGATCTGTGTAATAATTGTATTTGTATCTCAGAAATGTATTTGCATTGCTAGTTATAGCCTAATGTTAGCTAGCTAGCTAACACTGAACCTCATTAGTTAGCTTTAGCTACCTGCAGATTCATACCACAGCATTTCATGCATGGTGGCTAGCTATGACAATCCGTTTGTATTACTAGTAGTACTATATGGGTTGGGATTATGGTTCATAGCTAGCTAGCTACATGTCTGAACAAAAGGCTCCACTTCTCCAGATGATTATATGACCCTTCAAGTTGTGTGTGTCTGGATGTGATTACGGCCATCTAATGTATTTCACGAACATGTGTACTTGACAATAGTGACCCATCCACTTAGCTAGATGTGGCTGGGGTTGGTTATAGCATTTCTTTCATATGGCCCATGAATTTAGACAAGTGTGTCTGGGTAAGCATCATCTAATAATTATCAAATATTTATACAATATTTTTATCCAGACACTTTCTATTTTTGATATTGCTACTATGCAAGTAACCATTTCACTGTACTGTTTACACCTTCCGTATTCTATGCATGTGACAAATACACTTTGATTTCATTTGATATAGTGTGTGTTTACCAGATACGGTAATGTGAAGAACAACATGACCTACACCAAAGACAGATTAGGATATAGGCCAAGGACTATATAAAGTTACCTGGAGTTTTTCATTATCGTAGGCTACTACTGTCACCACTTTTAGTCTTGGGTTGTTTACTACACTACCTTACTCACTCTGTTTAGCACATGGCCTCACATGTGACTCCTTATAGAGATGGGTGGAGCTAAGGCTTAAGAGGGTGTGAACAATGCTGAATAGGTGTAGACAAAGAAGAGCTCTCCAGTAGGTGTACCAAAACATTCAAGGGACATTTTCTGTGGTTACAAGCTTATCAACATTCAATGCAGAATGACTTTCCCATTGTTCCTCAACTTCAGTGTATGATATATAATTGTGTAGCTCTGAATCTCTATATTTATCAAATGTAAAAAAATAATAATAATTGCAACATAAGACTGAATAGAGATGGTCGGTCAGATATATCCTTAAACATGTGCAAACCTACTCCATACACCACTGGGGGAAAAAGTTCAGTAGTTGACCTGTTGTCCTAAACTCTTATTCTTCATGACAGAGGTGCTGCTATCTAAATGTATCCTGGTCCATCTATCATGGTTTAACTACTCTTCCACAGAGATGTGGCCATAGAGGTCTGCTGTGTGTGTGTGTGTGTGTGTGTTATGTTTCTGGGTAAAAAAGTAGGCTAGCTCTGGGACGGCGAGGGAACTGCCAGCCACCTTGGCTAATGTCAACCTGATCGAGGCTCAACCCAGTGGGGTGGGATGTTCCACTATAACCCTCGGCACCGGGTCTAGCACCATAATTAATATGTTGTTGTATCAAAGTTGAAGCGTTTGCCTCCGAAATGTCCCGTGCACACGCTCCCCTTATTGAAGACCTGACCTCCAAGCAGCTGAAGGTTGCTCGAACTTGGCTCGCCCCTGAGCGAAAACATCTGCTCCCCTCGCAGGGGTGGACCAGCGGGGCGGACCCTGAGTCTCAGCTGGCTCCTCTAGCCCAGCAAGAGAGCCCTTCTCCTGTCCTCGCTCGCTGACCCCGGCATTTATAACCCCGCCAGCAGCCCCACATGCCCCTAGACCCGAGCCCCGGCCCTGCTCTGGCCCGTTCCATCACCTTACTCCTCCTCTGCCCACGCCCCGCCCCGCGTGTCAGTGTGGTCACTCCACCACTGAGAGGACTGATCCTGTCTTGTCATCCCCCATCGCAGCCTGTCGAGAGTAGAGGATGGAGGGATGGAAGAAGGGAGGGAGGAGGAGGAGGCATCTGTGGCGCTCCCACTAACTGGCGACTGTTGGAACGCTGACAGAAGCATCTGTCATCCCCTGCCTTCACACACTCACCTGCTGTCCGAGGGCCTGACTCTCTCATTCCCTCTCTCTTGCTTTCTCCTCCCTCCCTCGTCCCTCCCTCTCTCTCTCTTTCTCGCTGCAGAGCTGATAGGAAGCTCTCCTACGCCTCCTCCAGAAAAACTCTGCCATCTCTTGTTCTTGTTTAATCTGGGAAAGGTACATTCATTTTTTTGGACTTGGGGTAAAAAACATAAATGCCGTCACTATCCATTTACAAACTAATTCTACTTCAGATTAGTCTCCACCAGCTATCCAGTGTTTGAACAATAGCCATTTTGCATTACTGCTAAGACATGACCTGTGCCTCTCGGTACCAAATATTGTTTAAGACATGTAATTAAATCCATTCTTTTGGACGACATCTCACCTATAGTATTAATTAAAAACACTATTAAAAATACCTACTGAATCATATGAAGTTTGTTTGGTTCTTTTACTTACATACTAGGTCATTTAATAGAGTTCCATAGTTCATCACCGGGTTGAGTAATACTTCATAAACCCAAAATATGCCCCCCTGAACATGGCTGTGGTGTTAATGAAGATACTGACCTGCCTGGCGATTACTTTATCATTCACCAACGGCACCCCCTGCCCACCCCCCAACGAGCTGAAGAGTTGCCAGCAGCGGCGAGGGAAGGATGCCAATCCACGGGCACGACTGACACACACACACACACACACACACACACACACACACACACACACACACACACTCAAGGACACCATCGTTCACTGAACTCTGGCAAGGTGCCCTTCAGAAGAAGCCACACAGTCCTGGAGTACCCTAAACCCAACACATTAAACCCTACAGACACAGTCCTGGAGTACCCTAAACACTACACACTAAACCCTACACACACAGGCCTGGAGTACCCTACACACTACATACACAGGCATGGAGTACCCTAAACCCTACACACTCAGTCCTGGAATGCCTTAAACCCTACACACGTCTGGTGTACCCTAAACCCCACACACAGGCCTGGAGTACCCTACACACTACATACACAGGCCTGGAGTACCCTAAACCTTGCACACCTCGTCCTAAAATATGCCAAAACCTGAACACACATACAGAGAATAGTTAAATTCATAATTTTAAGGGTATGTTATTATGTTAAGGGTATGTTAGAATCACCTTTATTCACCAAGTAAATGTACATACACTCTGAATGTCACTAGGTGATGTGGAGCATCAGCAGTGAGAATAGCAGGACATCATGGGGCTCCAGAGAGAAAGAGGCATGGAACGTGGTGCCAACACCTCATCTGCCAGGGTGAAGGGTAGATAGACACGCTACCACCGTCCATCCCTCCTCCCTCTCTCCATCTATCCATCCCCCTCCTTCCTTCCTTCCTACCTACCTCCATCCCCACTAGGCCTGGTGTCTGAACCCCACTGAGCTGGCTCAGGTCCAACACCAAGGTCTCTCACCCTACAGGCTGGGCAGGGGTCCTCCTCCTCCTGGTTGCTCCTCTGTGCTATTCCTGGGGCCTGCCCGACCTGCTTTGCTCCTCTCTCTCCTCCCCAATCCCCCTCTCTGGGGTGACATGCCTGTCCTTCACATTCATCAGTATCTCCTTTACTCCTATTGTCTTACTCACTCACTCACACACACACACACACACACAGTTCTGTTCTGTGTTTGGTGGTCACACACACCCCCTAGGTCACCTTCATTTCAGTCCTTCCTGATGTGTTCATTCAACAGTAGAAAGGTTCAAGTAGTCGTGACGGTTCTGGTGGTGTCAGAGGAAGCAGTCGCAGGCCTAGGATTACTGATGGGATGTCATTGCTGTTGTCAATGCACAGAGATTCACCTTTCTAGACGAGACCTCTGATAATTCCAACTCGGTGATGTAGTGGAAGATAAACTCAAACTAAAACCTTTTTAATTGTGTGAATAGGGTCTATATACCCTTTTTACCACTACATCCCTATACTACAACATACACACATAACCAAACATATATGTTCCTCAATGAATGAGACATTCAGAAGATGCAAAAGAGAATGTAACTAAATACTATAATACAATGAAAGAGAAGTGAGGGAACAATACTCAGTTCCTGTAGTGGTATGTTAGTAGGGCTAAGTACAGATCTTCACCACTGGAGGGCAATGAATAGCAAGCAGTAAGGAATGTGATTTCCTGAACTGGTGCAAGACTAGAATACTCCACTACATGTCAGCATTCTGTAAGATATGAAGACAGCTATAATGACCACGTTGACATCCAAAGTAGCCAACAATTTCAATAAAAAGTTATTTCACGCAGGAGTCAGGCAAACGCTTTACCAAATGCTCTTACCTGCAAATGAGTGATATGTATTAGTATGTGATAACATAGTCCAATTTTGGGGTGTTAGACAAACTCATATTTCAGTTTGATGCAAGTTGAGGAAGTTGGAAAGTATAGTTCCTCAAGTCAACTGCAATAGCTGCCAAAATGATCAGATGCGGACTTGGTCAACCATAATAACAACCATAATAACAGAATGCAGCATCAGTACCAAGGAAATGTACTTGTGCAGTTCTCCTAAACTTGCATCTTATAGGAGGGTGTACCTCATCCACTTGAATTGTCTTGTATTGATTACATCTACAAATACAACTGTGTGCACACCAGAAGCACAAATAACGTCACTTCAATTACTTTCTTCACATAAAAGACCACGATACACATTGCAAAGATTATAATTTTTGTTTTTAGGATTTTAGCTCACCCTATTTTAGAGCTATTATGGTAAAATCCATTACCGTGTTGCGCGGGACCAGGAAAACTTGTGTAGGCTGCTTAGCTAGCTACGAATATAGTACTACTTTGGTAAGCATTTTACATTTTCTTCTAGTAAACACGATTCAGAATGTTTGTGAATATGATACTAACATACACAAAATAGTATTCCTTTCTTAACGGTATGAATTAGTTCGTTTTGAACTGAGGTCAAAGCTAAAAAGACAGTCCGCATGTTCATGTTGTCACCAGAAAATACTAGAACGTCGCGAAAAGGAAACATTGTATCTAAACGCTAGGTAGCTACATTTTGACAAGCATGAAAAAGTATCTACATGTAAACATATATAATACCCTGTTCATGGGTTGCGGGAGAATCGGCATTTTGAATGAAACTGGATTCGTCCACGTTTCTGTTTGTGTGCACGAGCCGATGGGCTAATGCATGGGGGCAAGGGTTAGTGCCCTTGCTACATACATACCCACACTGTTATGCACGAATCATGCATGTCTTCCGAGTCAGACACTTTGTAGAATGGATCCAGCATCTGAAACTCAATTCAGGTGTGCAATAGGTAGGTGCATGGTCCTGTAAACATTTTCCCAATTGGCTTTTTCGTAGGACTTGATGCATTTCGTCTAGCTGCTCTTTCTGTGTATGTAGGCTAAAGTTGCATTCTGTTCGCACTGTGTAGATGATCTGTGTATTATTATGTCAAATCAAAACACATCAAATTTGATTGGTCACATGTGTCAACAGAGTGCAGTACGTCGAAAGAAGAATGGCTCGGGATTACAAACCTGGTGACCTGATCTTTGCGAAGATGAAGGGCTACCCTCACTGGCCTGCCAGGGTAAGCCAAAACACAATCACACAAGACAAGTTACTTCCATTTACCATAACGACGTATGTAGAGCGGGGCGAGATCGACAGAAATCCATATCGTGATAAATTGCCTGAAATGATGTAATAACGATACATTTATAATAACAATGTGCACCACATTAAAAAAAAAGTATTATCCTTTTAAACTACTGCTACTAGTTTGCTGATTGTAGCCATCAATTGTCCCGTTAACAATCACTCATATTAGCACAATTATTTCATTTCAAACTTCATATTTCTCTGCGATAAGTGATGGGTATGGTCTGTCGATTATTTTTGGTTTATCATCCCAGCTCTAACGTATAGTCATTTTTGTCTAATTTCATGGTATTATAGAGTTGTTACTTCCATTCTAAACTTATTTTGAACACTTAAAGCACTTGTTACACAGATAATTTGTCACATAGGACATTTATTAAAGATGGGTGTTTTGAATTGTCTGCCAATTACATGACATGCGCATACTAGGCTAATCAATTCACTGCTCTTTCCCTTTCTA
Organism: Salmo salar; assembly: GCF_905237065.1. Classification (NCBI taxonomy): domain Eukaryota; kingdom Metazoa; phylum Chordata; class Actinopteri; order Salmoniformes; family Salmonidae; genus Salmo; species Salmo salar. The sequence continues at coordinate 86,847 of NW_025550513.1, forward strand.
CCAGATTAATGACTACTCTGATGGAGCTGTGAAGCCGGCCAACATGAAGTTTCCCATCTTTTTCTTTGGTACCCATGAAACGTAAGAAGTTAGCTACAGTAGTTCCCTTTGTCTCACCCATACACTATACTACAATACTCTACACCCTCTATCTGAACAATACACCAGTACTTGATATTGGCATTGTGTACAATATACAAATATCAGTTTGAGCACCAGAAAAGCATCTAAGCATTGACTTTCCTCCTCTATTGCAGTGCATTCCTCGGCCCCAAAGATATATATCCCTACCTGCCCAATAAAGAGAAGTATGCCAAGCCTAACAAGAGAAAGGGCTTCAACGAAGGCCTGTGGGAGGTTGAGAACAACCCAAAGGTGGAGCTGAATGGAGAGACGGTTTGTTTTATCTCCTCTCTTTAGTCATGTTGCCCTGGTTCGTGTTCATTAGGGCACACAACGGAAGACGTTATGCAACAGAAAATTAATCTGAGCGTTCAGCCTGGCCTCAGAGCCATATGAAAAGTACTTTACGTATTTCTAAGCACCTCTAAGACGTACTGTATGATGCCTATTAATGGTCTAGTTAATAGGCATCATACAGACAGAAACAAAAGCGGGGAGGATGGGGGCCTAATCCGCGACCGTCTAGGTTGCACGTTGAGAGTCGGGTCAGGGACAACTGTAGCATTTTAGCTAGCCCATCAAATCTAATTTTATTTGTCACGTACACAGTTTACAGCAGGTATAAACGGTGCAATGAAATACTTATGTGCTAGCTCCCCCAACAATCAGTACATTAATCAATTTACTTCCATTTGGTGCCTAATGAACATGACCCTGGAGTTCTCTATGTAGGTGGGGTTGCCCTAATGGTTAAAGGGCAGTCTACTATTGCTACATCAGTTTTTGGACTGTTAAATTAATGATATATAGCCATTGATTCTTGAAGAATATAACTTATAAATGCCTCATGAGCTTAGTTTAAATGTCATACCCTATCAGAACCCAGGAATATAAGCTTATTTAACTCAATTGTTTTAAAAAAGAATTTAAACAAAGTCAATGTAAACAAACACTGTATAGCTTCAAAATATGTGGTTAAATCTATCATTTGGATATCATGGATGGTCAGTCGTTGCATCCATAGCTCTGCCTATGAATGCGAGAGCGGGGAATATTCTATTTCTCAAGGCCCATCCCTCAGCTGTTTACCAAAACAAGTGACCCCTTTTTGTTATTGTTTCAAATGTGGATTTCCCCTTTAAGGTTGGGTTGTGGGGTTAAAGTAGTCTGTTCCTAGGTCGGGTGATTTAGGAATGTTTAAAAAAAAAAAAAACATTTTGGGTAACATGTTTGGTTTTCTTTGATTAGCAAATGATGCTGTCGGATAACGTAACGGAGAAGGACTCTGACAGTAACCCGGAAGGGGACGAGGAGGGAGAGATTATGAGAAGAGGAAGAAACCCAAAGTAAGCTAACCATTCTACCATCTACCTTAATTCATTGGTCATTATTTTATATGGACTTTACTGTGTTATTCACGTGAACACCATAGAATACTGACTAACCTCACTTTCTTGACTAGCACCATGCCTACGTAACATTAAATGATATGCGCTCTTGTACCAATGTGTCTGTCTGCTGTTGATGTTGTCTCCTATTGCCAATGGTACCGTGCGTTGTGTCGTAATACCCCAGGAGGCAAATCATGAATTGGTAAATGTTATTTGTGGGGTATATTACTAGTACTTGACCAGAGTTGTTTGTCCAAGCTGAATCCCAATTACGTATGAAATTGTCTGGGAGCGAAGGACTGAAGTCAGAGGGAGAGACGGGGCCCAACTTCTCTCTCTGTCTAGCTGTCAATTGGCCCCACTAAATAACTAACCTCCCATACCCCTGGGCCCTGTGTGTTTGGTATGGTTACCCAGGTGTCGGGGGCTGAGAGTGAGGCTGGACAGGAGGAGGATGGGGGGGCATGCAGGTCTCTGAACAGGGACAGCCCCAGGGCCAGGATGTACGTACTGTTGCATGATGGGATAGGTGACCCTCCCACCCCACTTAGGGAAAGCATGTGGCACCTGGTGACTTTGATTTTATAGGTTGTGTTTTTTTGTTCCTATTGCTAGGCAACTGTGTTACCATTGGCTTGCACGACTACTATTGCAAAGCCATAAGGTGTTGATTTGGTGCCGTACCCTACCTCTGTTTCTTAGCTAGCCTGGTTTTCTGTTGGTAACAACAGTATTTTGAAGTGTTTTACAACTGTACCACTGAACTACAGAGAGGATAGGGGTATGCAGGGTTATTTCACTGTAGTGAATGGTGAGAGGGCAGGGCAAAGAGAGAGAAGTTTTCATTACCTGTCTTTAATATACCATGGATAGTGGTGTGATTGTGTCCTTAAAATAACCACTGTCATTCATTTTGAACAAACCTGGGCTCTCACTATGGGGGATCACGCAAATATTGTGTTTAGTGAGAGTTCGTAGTCATTCACCATAACAATGTAAATAAATGTTTTTGTGAATTAGATGTGGTATGTTAAATGTAATTTGCATGACCTCAATGCATGTTCCTTCCTTTCCTTCCCACCTCCTAAAGGTTTGATGTACTAGACTTGTTTTACTGATTCAGGCATCGAGGCCTGATTGTTGATCAGTGGCACGTGTTGTTTCCCTCTACTCCTTGTGGTGTTTTTATCAAGCTTTTAATTGGTGGGCTGAACTACAGCAATTCTTATCAGTTAAAGTAACGTATTTGTTTTATTTTTGCATGGCATTCTATGTCGCTATGGAGAAAGGTAAGTTGCTCTCTTGCGCCAATGACCGATCCTTCATTTGATAGGAACTGTTCTGGGACTTGGGAACTAGACTCTTGCCTGCTGACTTGGTAGGTGTAATACCACAGTAATCCACTAGATGTGGCTGAAACACAACTTCCCCTTATTTTATGGCAAGGACAGTTGGGAGGGAATTATTACAATGCAGATGTAGTCAAATATATTGGCACCCCTGCATGGTTTATATTGGCACCTTTGTATGATATACTATTTATTCTAAAATAAGTTAAAATTGAAAAAGATGTTGGTGTTTACACGTGTATTTGTTTGATTTACAACTGTACTTGACAAAAAATGAATACATTAAGATTTCTAACTTAAAAGTAAAATAATGGCTTGGATTAAATTGATCAAATTCATTTGTTAGGAGCCAATGATTCTTGTTTACTGTGTAATTTCTCACCTGTGCTAAGTTTCAAATAGCAATTGAAAAGAAAAGCAGAACATTCTACTCCACTGCACTGCATTGTGAAGTGCTAATCTATTGACTGCATCTGTATGTGTGTTTTTTTCTAGGACCCCACACCAAAGGAATCTACAGACACTCCCAAACCCAAGAGAAGAAGGAAGAAAAAGGTATCCCATATCCTCATTTATAAACTGGGTGGTTCGAGCCCCTGAATGCTGATTGGCTGACAGCCGTGGTATATCAGACTGTATACCACGGTATGACTAAAATATTACATTTTTACTGCTCTAATTATGTTGGTAACCAGTTTATAATAGCAATAAGACACCTCTGGGTTTTGTGGTATATGGCCAATATACCACAGCTAAGGAGCTGTATCCAGGCACTCTGTGTTGCGTCATGGATAAGAACAACCCATAGCCGTGGTATATTGATCATATACCACACCCCCTCGGGCCTTATTGCTTAAGTATAACATTAATTCACCTAATCTAGACATAATACAACTTGTCAATCACTTTGAAACTAAACTCGGTGTCTTGTGTCTCTTGTCAGAGTGATGTAGAGGCCGACTCCGAGAAAGAGGACGCTGCCAACGGTCCCACATCCAGCCCTCAAGGTACAGTTCCTGTCAATGCAACCCTCTACCTTTCCCACTGTTGCAGGTGTTGGGTGCGTGTGTGCCAAGACAGCAGACCTACCCCAGGCACTCTATTGTTTTGTCAAAGGGTAAAACAACAACCAAAGTAATGGAAAACAGCTTATACGCGCTCCTCTGTATTGGGACAGTGGTGTCCCCCCCTCATTATGCTAACTGATGACAACTCCTAACTACAAACTCTATGACCTGTGTGTGTGTCCAGGTGGAGAGGGCCCCCACTCCTAGCGGCGAGGCAGGAAGACCAAAGCTGGAGAAGATGCTCTTACTCCAGCAGCAGGACCCCCCCAGGGCTCAGGCAGTGACATGTACAGTTGCATTATGTGGTTATGGTTCATCTGTCTGTCTTACCTGCTGTTATCTCCTGTAGAGGCCTCTTCAGCAGGCTTCTCCTTGTCCGACTCCTGCTTCTTATCATCAGGACTGGAGTCACCATTAGTCTCATCTAGAGCAAGAGACATACAGACAGATAAACACACAAATACATACAATAAGAGGAAATGTGCATTTACAAGAACAATAAATGTGAATTTTAAGAATTTCAGGTCTATGTATCTAATATAATCTCTATATGAGACCCATCTGCTGATTTTTAAAGGATCCACTAGTAATCCATCATTAACGGACTGTTAAATTGTCAGAAAAACAACAGCGGCTCAGCTCAACACTACTGTAGCTACCATTGAGCAACATTGCTTTGACATTCCTGGGTAAAATAACTCCTAAAGACGTTTCTCTCCATTCAGGGACACTGCTGAGTCGGAGAGAAAGAGAAAGAGGACGCCCGAGACAAGTCCAAGAGAGAGGAGAGGAAGGGAGAAGAGGCTGGACGGGAGGAGAAAGAAGGAAGACAACAAAGGGAGAGAGTTGGAGGGGAGAAGGACCCTGATGCTAAACGGAGGAGACAGACCAAAGAGGAGAGCTCCTCTGACTCAGAGGACCAGGAGGTGGGTGTTCCACAACCAGACAGGGGGGGTGTCCCAAATGGAACCCTAATCCTATGTGGTGCACTACTATTGACCAAGGCCCATAGGGAGTAGTGCACTAAACAGGTAGTAGGGTGCCATTTGGGACTTGAAGAGGTGAACAACCAATCACCACACCAACAGGGATTGGCTAAACTATCACACCTGGTTTGCATTCCAAATGGCACCCTATTCCCTATATTGCCCCTAAATGGGGATTAGGGTGCTGGTGCTCTGGTCAAAAGTAGTGAACTAGTTATTCTAATTTAGTTACTGTTTCCACTATAACAGAGTGTGCCCTAAATAGCCTAGTAGAGCAGACAGTTACACAGTGAAACCATGTCATGACAAACGGTGCCAGCAAAGCATGTCTACATGTATGTACATCCAATCAGCATCTCTTTCTCCACCCGTTAACCAATGTAACCATTAGAAGAGCAAGGGGCTGCGGGAGACCGTAGCGGCAGCGCCTCCGACACACCGGAGGACAAAGACGATCGTCAACGACGCCAAACAAGACGAAAGCAGAAAGAGTAAGGCAACCATCTGTCTATCCATCCGTCTTATCGATCTTATCTATCTCCCAACATTTACCTTTCTATTTAGTAAGCTCACGGGGGCCTCCGCATTCCCCACGGGATATACATCACCCCACGGGGCTCACATCACCCCACACGGGGCTCCATCATCACCCCACACGGGGACTTACATTTTCAATGGCTAGTGATTTTATTTTTACTGCTCCATCTAAAAAATGGCTCCCCGACGTGACAGTCGGGTGTGTAGAAATGCCATGTGTCAGAGGTCACTGTGACAAGATGGCAGGGTCAGGGTTTTTGTCGAATGGCAGCCGCAGCGGGAGGACAGGGGAGTGACAGAATTGGATGTCAGAGGTGAGGGTCAGCTTCCATGCACAGGTCACAAGGGCCCTGCCGTGTTTGGCGCTGGGCAGAGTGTCCATTAAAAAAACTCCGTAGGGGTCTGGATGGGGCGGGAATTGGGATCCCTGTTGTACATCCATTCTCAAATGATCTCCAGACGATATGTTGATGATGGAATTTCCAGTGGTGCCACTCTTAAAACAACTGGCAGTTTGGGGGTGTGTGTGTGTGTGCGGTGTGTGCGTGTGTGCGTGCGTGCGAAGTGCGTGCGTGTGTGTGTGGGTACATATGAGGTTTTTGGTAAGTCAACTTCAAATTGAAATGGACAGATGACCTGAGTTGATTTGGTGCGTTAAATGTCTTCTGTGTTTCAGGCAAAACAGAGACAAAGTAGAGCTCAAAGTGGATGAAAGGAAAGGAGACAAGAAGAAAGGTGACAGTGTGTTGGTGTTTTCTCATGGACATTATGAAGATCATTGCTACTTGTCCTCTGTCGGAGATAGCTCAACTCTGGCTTTCATGAACAGGTCATGACCGATGTCGGTTTTTGTTTCCTTCATCGCAGGAATATCCACAGAATCGAGGCTTGCAGAGGTTACCGCGGAGAAATCAAAATATCCCTCAAGATTGACAACCCAGTAAGTTGCCCTAAAGACTGCCCTAAACTACTAGACCCTGCTAGAGCCCTTACCCAGAGACAATCACTTATTTACTTCACCAGGGTGTTTTACACACTC